>NC_088651.1:22839952-22867452 GCF_964019385.1 Sycon ciliatum | reverse complement strand
ACACACACACACACACACACACACACACACACACACACACACACACACACACACACACACACACACACACACACACACACACACACACACATACACACCACACACACACTCACACACACACACACACCTCAGACCTCAGACCTGCCCATCGCGGAAGCGATGATAGCGAACAGCTATGTTAGACATAGCAACTTGTGCTGGGATTACACCATTCAACAGCTTGCAAGGCTGATGAATTGACCGCCACTATTTTTAGCCTGGTATCCACCACACAGCTGATTGAAGTGACTTTTTCTGGCCAACACAGCTGATTGAAGTGACTTTTTCTGGCCACACACACACACACACACACACACACACACACACACACACACACACACACACACACACACACACACACACACACACACACACACACACACACACACACACACACACACACACACACACACACACACACACACACACACACACACACACACACACACACACACACACACATACACACATACACACCACACACACACTCACACACACACACACACCTCAGACCTCAGACCTGCCCATCGCGGAAGCGATGATAGCGAACAGCTATGTTAGACATAGCAACTTGTGCTGGGATTACACCATTCAACAGCTTGCAAGGCTGATGAATTGACCGCCACTATTTTTAGCCTGGTATCCACCACACAGCTGATTGAAGTGACTTTTTCTGGCCACACACACACACACACACACACACACACACACACACACACACACACACACACACACACACACACACACACACATACACACATACACACACTCACACACACACACCTCAGACCTCAGACCTGCCCATCGCGGAAGCGATGATAGCGAACAGCTATGTTAGACATAGCAACTTGTGCTGGGATTACACCATTCAACAGCTTGCAAGGCTGATGAATTGACCGCCACTAATTTTAGCCTGGTATCCACCACACAGCTGATTGAAGTGGCTTTTTCTGGCCAGTGAATTCCTATTTTTCATTTTTTCATTTTTTTACACACACGCCCCACCACATACTCGGGCATACACTGGCTGTTGGTAACCACCCAGGAGAATGAAAGAAGAGCTAGGAGAATGAGAAAGAGAAGAAAGACGCGTGCGACCATATTCGTCGGGAATTGAACCCGCAACCTCTCGATTGGAAATCGACTGCACATACCACTGCACCATATGGGACACACACACACACACACACACACACACACACACACCACACACACACGTGCGCACACACACACATCAGGGCAGTCCTTCTTTAATGGGATCAAGTACAGGTATGTCACCAACTAACTTGAGACAGACGGATGCAGACAGGCACGCGAACAGACAGACAAGAAGCACCAAACAGGTAGACACGCAGCCACACACGGCACGAGTGCTGCTCACTGCAGTGTGGGGCGAATGCAGCTTGCCGCACCTCCTCACCTTTCCGTAAGATCTCTCTGTGTGACTGCAAACTGCTCCGCGGTCAAGCGCTGCCGTAGTTCTTGTTCGGTAAACACCAACTGGTTGTACAGCACAGGTCATGCACACACAAAAAAAAACAAAAACAAAAAAACAAAAATGCTCAACAGTGTAGATACGACAAAGTCAACGGGCAGTGATGGCGTACCTGCTCTTGTCCTAGCAGCATGCTCTGACCTCTTAGCTCCATCAGTAACTCTCATCTTCAACAAGTCACTTTCCGAAGGGAGATTTCCATTATCCATGAAACTTGAAAATATCACCCCTGTGTACAAGAGCGGCGACCCTACTAAGGCCACCAATTTCAGACTTGTTTCTCTGTTGCCTATTATCTCAAAGATCCTTGAGCGCAACGTACATTTGCAACTCACTGAATTCTTGACCACCCACAGCCTCTACCCAGATTGCCAGTTCGGATTCCGGAAACAGCACTCAACAGAGGATGCTGTTGTGATGGCATCGGAGGCCTTTACCAATGCCAAAGACTCCGGACTCTCAACTTGCGCTGCCTTTGTTGACATGTCGAAGGCATTCGACAAGGTTCAACATGGCACCCTCATCCGCGACCGCTTCAGTATTGGTGTTGGTGGAAGTGCGCTGAAATGGTTGGCAGACTACCTAAGTGACCGGCAGCAAAGAGTTGTCATTGGGAACCAGCACAGCAAGGTATTTCAGCCCAGCAGTGGTGTGCCCCAGGGTTCCGTACTTGGTCCTCTGCTGTTTGTCCTCTATGTCCGTGGTGTGGCAGCTGAAGTGCAACCGCATGGTGTGCAGACAGTTTAGTTTGCAGATAACATCATGCTCTATATTCGTAGCAGGGACAAACATCAGCTGGAACGTATGTCTTCTGCAGTTACGCACATGGTCAGATGGCTTGCCAGCAGGAACCTGGTACTAAACGAGAGTAAAACCCAGATTTTGTTCATCCCCGCCCACCATTCTGTGAATCCTATGTGCTCTGGAGTTCAACTGGCACAAGTAGAATCCGCGAAGTATCTTGGTGTCCACATGGACCAAGACCTCATTATTCAAATAGGGCTTTCAAATGCAAGATCATAACGTGAAGCAACTTGAAAGAATGAGCATGTATGTGATGTGTATCGGTGGAATGCATGCAGGGCGATAGTGTGGGTTCGAATCCTAGGTTATGTCTTAAAAAAAATGGGAGAAATGAAAAATTTATAACATCCCTGTGCTTTTTTTGCCTAGGTCATCAAGGTGGTAAACGGTATCGTATTACCCTCGAATGCAAAGAGAAAGTTGACTCTCGCTAGGCAAAAAAACATAGCGTAGGGCCCTGAGCTTCCAAGCTCTCTCGTTTCTAACGAGTTGACGAATTTGAAAGAGTCGCTAAAACATTTGAAGTCGTTATGTGCAAAACGATATGTACATGTACAGTCACTTGCCGGTTTTGAGACAGAATTCTTTAGAATTTCACCTCGCTAATGCACAAAATCCGGAGATCGTTAACTTTAATTGACGTTAAAATGTCTGGGCTTACAGTACTTTTATTTTCCGTACTTTCGGTGCATCTGCTTCATACCTAAAATTTCAATACACCGAACAAACACCAACTCACAGACTCCAATAGGAAACTGCTTCTCTGTAGAGGAGACGGTTTCAAATAGGAAATAGGTTGCAAACCGGAACGGACTCAATATCCACTTTCTCTCTTGGTGTTTTGATTAGAAAACATACGTCACAGTGAGACTACGATGTGTTTTACTCAGAGCCAAAATTTCATGGCTCTGCGATAACCAGAAGCGCCATACCAAGCAGGTGAGTTTTTGACGTGTTGCTTCGCACTGCGACTTGAGTTTTACGTCTTTCGAAAAATCAACTTCTTGTCGCAGGTAAACAGCGGCTCGCCTCTCGGCATTAAAGCACCTTATAGCAATGAAAACTAATGGAAGCACACACAAGGCTTATTGTTACTCGGTACTGGCCGTCGTGGAGCAATAGCATTTTACATGTACCTAACTTCAGAACTCAGGAGTGAATTTGACGTGCACTCTAAAACCTTTCCGGTTTGGAGCCACCTCTGATTTGAAGCGAAAAACTGGGCAATTCGGAGGCAATGGGCCAACACAAAGGAGTGGCTCAGTTCGAGCGGCTCTGGCCGTAGACTTAGAGCAAACTTCAACATGCCAGTTTCCTTCCACAAACATCTTTCGAGTGAACTATCCACGCTGATGATCGGTTTGGGTCTCCACAACTTTGGCTGTCAAACCGTTCCGGTATCGAACCGTCCCCTCTACCTAACATTTCTGTTCACCTAGCCAGTTACCTGGCGTTTTGCCCACATACCGAAAATATTCCCACACACTTGTGATTTGTAGTAACGAAGCTAGTTACAAGATGTCTTTGGTGCGTTTGTAGAACCACTACATGGTGTCAGAATTGGTTTTCCTGTAGTCTTTGGCCTCGTGAGCGGTGATGGCTCGTTTCAACCCTCCAGCGCCTTTCGACTTCAGCTCACCGGACCAGTGGCCCGCGTGGAAACTCCGTTTCACCCGTTTTCGTGCCGCCACCAAACTGAGTTCCGACCCGGGAGAAACTCAGGTGGCCACTTTGTTGTATGCTCTCGGACCCAACGCCGACTCCTTGTTCGAGTACCAACTCGGACTATCCGAGGACGACAAGAAGAAATATGACGAGGTCGTCAGTGCTTTCGACACGTACTTCCGCCCCTCTACCAATGTTGTTCATGAACGGGCTAAATTTGAACAGCTTGTACAACAACCCGGCCAGACCGTAGAGGAGTTTGTCCGTGCTCTGTACAAAGCTGCAGAGTATTGTGAGTTTGCTGGCACGAAGGATGAGCGTATCAGAGACCGCTTCGTCGCCCACATGCTGGACAAGCGGGTGAGTCGGGAGCTGCAGATGAAAGACAAGAGCGAGCAAACTCTCGCCAAAGTTGTTGCGTTCGCACGGCACGCCGAAACTGTCCAGCAACAGGTTGCAGCCCAATCGCGCAGTGGCTTGGCCGCCGCCAGCTCGATTTCAGACGATGATGCCTCAGCCTCAGCTGTCCAGTCGCACCGTGGTGGTCGATCTATGCCGAAGAGCAGACCGCATGGTAGCTACAAATCTGCAGCAACGCCGCCTGCGACCGAATCGAAGTGCCCGAACTGTGGTGGAAGCCACCACTCGCAACGCGATCAGTGCCCAGCCAGAGGCCAGTGCTGCAAAGCCTGTGGCAAGCGCAACCACTTCGCGCGAGTTTGCCGATCGAAACCGTCCACCTCTGCCGTCACGAACGACTCTCCGGACTCTCTATTTGTTGGCCACACGACGTGCGCACAAAGTGTAAGTGATTCACCCTGGTTGGCAGATCTAGCTATCGGAAAGAGTGTAGTCCAGTTCAAGCTAGATACTGGAGCTGATGTCTCTACCATGTCCGTGCAATCATACAATACACTGCAGCCCAAGCCGTCCTTATCTGCTACTAGTGCCCAGCTGAGAGGAGCGAATGACCAGACTATGCAGGTCCTGGGTGTATTTGAGGCTCACTGCTCCTTTCAATCTCAGTCCACTACCATACCCATCTTTGTTCTAGATGGTGCCAGCACTAGCCTGCTCAGCCGATCTGCGTGCACAGCACTGGGTCTAGTCCAGCGTCTGGCTGAAGTGCAAGGTCCAGTCCCACTCGTACAGTGTATGGTTGGTCCTGCTGCGCAGATTCACTTAACTTCCGACGCCACACCGTATCACTGCCTGACAGCTCGCAGAGTTCCTCATCACCTGTATTCGAAAGTACGTGAAGAACTGTACCGCATGGAAGATGGCGACATCATTGCGCGTGTCGACGAACCCACAGACTGGTGTTCGCCTATGGTGCCCGTCCTCAAACCTAACGGCAAGGTACGCATCTGTGTCGACCTGAAGCGTCTTAATGCGTCTGTCAAGCGGGAGACATTTCAGCTGCCAACGTTAGAAGATGCCCTGTCTTCACTGGCCGGAGCGACTGTGTTCACGACATTGGACACTGCTAACGGATTCTGGCAAGTCCCACTCAGTCCCGACTCTGCCCGTTTGACCACCTTCATCACGCCGTTCGGCAGGTTCTACTTCAAGCGACTGCCATTCGGCATCACATCAGCACCTGAGATTTTCCAGAAGCGTCTCACCAACCTTCTGGACCAGCTCCCCGGCGTGTTCGTCTACATGGACGATATCATTGTCTCTGGCCGTACGCGAGAAGAACACGACCGTAACCTAGCTGCCGTACTAGACATCCTGCAGAAAGCCAACGTCACGCTGAACATGACGAAATGTCACAAGCGTCAGGCCGAAGTGAAGTTCCTTGGTCACATCTTCTCCGCCAAAGGTCTCCACCCTGACCCAGCGAGAGTGTCCAGCGTCGCTAATCTGAAGCCGCCCAAGAACGTCACGGAACTGAAGCGCATTCTCGGCATGTTCGCGTTCATGTCACGCTTCATTCCCAATCTCTCGGAAGTCAGCGCTCCACTGCGTCTTCTACTGGGGCATCACACCGCATGGGAGTGGTCTGCTACACAACAACAGGCCCTGGACAAGCTCAAACAGCTTGCCACCAATGCGCCCTGCCTCACGTTCTTCGACCCAACCAAGCCCACGGTCATCAGCGCTGATGCCAGCAGTTACGGCTTGGGAGCTGTCCTATTGCAGGAGCATGACGACGGAATGCGCCCCATTGCATTTGCCTCACGCAGCCTCACCACTACTGAGCAACAGTACGCGCAGATCGAGAAGGAGTGCTTGGCTGTTGTCTGGGCTTGTGAGCGATTCCATGGCTACATTTACGGCAACTCGTCCCTCACTGTCCAGACGGATCACAAACCACTCATCCCGCTGATCAATACGCGTGATTTGAACCGTGTCCCGATGCGATGTCAACGCCTCCTGATGCGCCTGCTCACGTACAATCCAGCCGCCGTGTATGTCCCTGGCAAAGAGCTAGTTGTTGCCGATGCTCTGTCTCGCGCTCCGCTCGCCTGTGACGACACGCCTAGTCTCCAAGACGAGATCAGCATCAACCTCGCATCTTACATCGGCGAGATCGTGTCGGATGGTAAAGCCCGTGACATTGCTGACGCCACCACACAAGATGAGACGCTCAAGCAAGTCCTCCACTTCGTCCAACACGGATGGCCGTGCAACCCACGTGATGTCGACGACACTGTGCGCCCATACTTCCATGAACGCCAGTTACTGTCCTGTGAGCAAGGTGTGCTGTACCATGGCTTCCGCATTGTCATGCCACCCTCTCTGCAGCCTGAGATGCTCGAGAAGCTCCACGAGGGACATCAAGGTGCAACGAAGTGCAAGTCTCGCGCCCGCCATTCCATTTGGTGGCCAGGCTTGTCAAGGCAAATCGACACGATGGTCGCTACGTGTGAAGTGTGCACCAAACACCGCGTCCAGTCGACCGAACCACTGCAACCCGTCCAACGCCCAACACTGCCGTGGCACACGGTTGGTGCAGATCTGATGGAATTCAACGGCACGACTTACCTCGTCATTGTTGACTATCTCTCGCGTTACCTCGATGTCGTACCGCTGACTGCCACAACCTCGATTGCTGTCATCAAGCATCTGCACCGCATCTGTGCCGAGCATGGTTTCCCGTCCACCTTGGTTACAGACAACGGTCCTCAGTTTGCCAGCGAAGCGTTTACTGAGTTCTGCACAGCAAACGACATCACCCATCGCACTTCCAGTCCACGGTATCCTCAGTCGAATGGCGAAGCGGAACGTGCAGTTCGCACCGCCAAGAATCTCCTGCGGAAGGCCGAAAGCCTGCAAGATGCACTCTTGGCTTACCGCACGACACCGCTGAGCAACGGCTATGCCCCATGTCAGCTGTTGTATGGCCGCCAGCTCCGTACCGGTCTACCTGCAACGACTGAACAGCTGGAACCGAAATGGCCTGATCTCCCAAGTATTCTGGAATCGGAAACTCAGTCCCAGGAACAGCAGAAGTTGCACTACGACCAACGGCATGCAGCTAAGCCTCTCGCGACTCTACAGCTTCATGACCGTGTATTCATCACCGATCTCGAACGGGAGGGCAAGATAGTAGAGCAAGTGTCCAATCGTTCTTACCTCGTTGAGTCTGGTCACTCTACTGTTCGCCGCAATCGTCGTCACTTGATCCGACTGCCACTGCTAGAAGCAGAGAAGCCGACAGTCGAGGTTGAGTACGGGGGCACAGCAGCTGATCCAGTCCGTCGCTCTGCTAGAGCTCCTCAGCCTGTCAACCGCCTCATTGAATCATGCTAATTCAGCAACGTGCCGAGACGCATCTGCCGTCGTCTCTGCACATCACTCTTTCACTGCAACTTGCTCTACAAACAATACCTACATTATCGAATAGTCTTTGGACTCCTCATCTTCTCTATTATAGCCTGTTTAATCTCAGAGGGGAGATGTAGTGGATGCACATCCCACTGTTTGTCATTGTATCCTTTTATGTAACATGTATGCATTCATCCGGCCGCGCTGTGCGACATGCCAGTTGTACCGTACGCACTTTAGCTGTACTTGCCTGCCTGGCTTTTCCTTTGATCTCTCTGTCGTTCTCTGTATTCCCACACACTTGTGATTTGTAGTAACGAAGCTAGTTACAAGATGTCTTTGGTGCGTTTGTAGAACCACTACATTGAGCACCTAAAATTTGTGAAATTAGAGTAACCGGAACAGGTCCAGGCCGCCAGCTTTGCACTTTGGGTCGAATTTCACTGAACGCAACCGTAGTTTGTCCATGTATGAAATCAAGCAGTGCACGCTCAGCTTAGGAGGTCATGATGGCTGAATCTTGGCCGAGCCTGTGGCCCAAGGGCTACAGGCATGGGCAAGATTCAGCCATCATGACGGACAGAGCTTGCTTGATTTGATTTCTTACAATATATCAGGACAGGTCAAAGGCCGAAAGGTCAAATTATTCCCACAATCTGTCCCTTTGGAAAAACGCGGCCAAGAATTCAAAATTCTGCGGCAAATTCCGCGGGGTAAAGAGGGGTTTTCTGCGGCATTTTCTGCTGTAAAATCAAAAATCTGCGGCACTTTCTGCAAGTTTTTCACCCTCCTCGTAGAGGATATGACATCTCCTCGTAGAGGATATGACAACTAGTCGCATGAAAGAGCACTTTTCATACTATCCTTTGCAGTCACAAACTGAATAAGAGTGAAGAATCTTGGAGAGACCTGCACTGGCAAGAGAAATGTGCTCAAACAGATCGCAAAGTAGTTTTTCTGCTGCTTTCTGAGTGATAATTTTAGTAATTTACCCTAAAAAATTCAGATTCCGCGGGCAAAAGTGTGGATTCCGTGATTTCCGCGGATGATGGCAACTTCTGCGAAATTTGCCGCGGCCGCGGAATCGCGTTTTTCCAAGGGGACAGCACAATGACGTCAATCGGTCTTGATGGTCTGATTTCGCCCACGCCGGGAAGGTCACTTATATGATGGCCTGGGCAACGATCACGTGTTGATTATCACGTTGTTGTTGCCCATACAAATCATGTCATGTTTAGTATGCATATTCTTGTTGCTTATCCACATTATTATTTTCTAGTGTTTAAACCGAACACGGATTCTTCGAACGAATAATCTATCGAATAATTTCGCCCTCCATCGAACGAATATTATTCTATCATACGCATGATGGCATTTTTCAACACTTTTTCAGCACTTTTTAAGTAGTTTTTTAAATATTTTTTTGCTGATTATCGGATTTTGTTATGTGGGGGTGCAAAACCGGTTAACCTGTACCGCCAAGAGTACATAACCCCCCCCCAGAGTGTGCAACGCTTGATCCAGCTCTGCATAGGGTCTTGGTCGAAAGTGGTCAAAGACCGAAAATCACATTCACTGCATCCATGTTTCCCTCGTATGGAAAGAACAGAAGTACATGTACATGTACATGTATTACTAGATACCGATAGGAGATTAAACCTTGGAGGAGAAGTGATTGAGAAGAAATACTACGAGCAGATGTACGCAGTGCAAATATCAGTAAGGTCAGCAACTGAGCATAGATGGGTTTTTTTTTTTTTTTTTTTTTCGATTTCTGATAATTCCTACGACTATTCGATTATTCGTTCACCCCACGAATATTCTAAATTATTCGATTATTCGATTATTCGTTTCAACACTATTATTTTCAACTCCCTTTTGAATAGAAAGTTATTTTTATTTTTAATGTTTTGTGCTGCCGACTTATATAATTTTGTGGTAAAAAAAATAATACGTTCAAACATGTTTTTAGCAAGGCGTTACCTGTGGCTCTGGCGCTTGATTGAGAATATTCTGAGAGGAAGCGCCGCTGCCACTGCTGCTGCTGCTGCCCGCGCCCATTCTACTGGTTGTTGCCGTTGCTGCATGCACTGTGATCACGGACTCGAACGCCTCAAGTAACAACAGCAGCCTCGTGCCGAAGAAGAAGAGAGAAAGGAAAAGATTCGGGCTGAAAGTCGTACCGCTTCGGATTATTGACATTCTGATCCAAATCATACCGTACTCGGATCGGAGTCGTAGTACAGTATTACCATTGATTACGGTACGAGTGAAAGTGGCGTGGGATGAGCGATGCCGGATGGGACTTTCAAGTAGTACAGAGACTACAGTGTTTGTGGAATCGGAGCGAATAAAGAATAGATGCCTTTGTTCTCTTCGAGCTACCCTGAGAGTGAGAGTGCAAGAGTTCGGCACTTGTCGTTTGGTTTGATAATACCAAGACTGGCAAGAGTAGATAAACAAGAGTGTGCAACTCCGGATTTTTTTTTTTTTTTTTTTTTTTTTTTTTTTCCAGTGAGCATGTCATGAAAATAAATCCGAGAAGAAAGAAAAAGGCCCAACCCTGCCCTGCCAGTTATTTGGACTTACGGGGGTCGCCATGGCAAATAATAAACATAAAACTGCACACGTTCGGGCTCTCCGCCTTCTCCGTGAAATTATAATACCGTAAAAGAAAACTAGAGGGGAAAAAAGAAGCAACAATGGGGAATAGGAACTGATTTAGGAACCACTTGCAGTCAGTTACACAGGGCAGCGGGCCTCGGCAACGGCCAAGGTAGCAGATGCATCCGCCACATCGCTGACGCGCATGGGGCGTCGCCGAGCACCACGCAAACAAACCATGCTGGAGCGAACCAGAGCAAAGCCAAGTCGGCAGCGAATCCACGCCATTACACGGTTGTACGGCTCCTTCGTCTTGTCGGACAGGAGCCCGGCAATCCGCTTATAGCAGGCTGTTGCCGACTTGCCCATGCCGCCTGTTGAGGAGAGAACGAGAGGTGAAAAAGTTGCATGTTCGATCTCTCGAACACGCTCCTCATAGCAGCGGCGTTTCTCCCGTTCGTGGCGCTGGTAGCAGGAGGGTACTGAGGTGGAGCGATTTGAAGCCGCGAAAGGGTTAAAAACCCGTACGTCGAAGAAAGTGCGGTCAAAACGCCCACCCCAGACACCACTCGCTGCTATATCCAGCCTAGCCTGGGGGTCCGTTATGGCAGAGCGGTAGCGGAATGCTTCCCCAGTTACCGGCTGCAGGTGTGGTTCAGTGGTGACGTTGTTGGCGACCCGTTTGAGGAGACCAGCCGTAACATCTCGTACCTCGTTGTGCCTCAGTGAGGGAAACCCACCCAGAGAGCACGACAAGGCGTGGGCGACGGTGAACGATGCACCACACGGGCAGATCGATGGAAGGGTGGGCTGGCGGCCAGCCATAGCGGAGCGCAAGGCCATCCCGGAACTCACCCTTCGAGAGGGCAAAGCCATGGGCCTTCAGGGGTCTACAGGTCAGCCAAGCCGACGCACCCTTCTCCGCCGCCAGACCGACACAGAGCTGGATATCAGTGTTCTGCGTCAGGATGAACTCTTTGGCTGCTTGGGCCGTTGAAGTGCGGGTACGACTTGCCACCTCCCTCTTAGTGGACCGTACCAGGTCCAGCACATGGCCAGTGCAACTCCGGATGGATTGGCCCACGGCGGAATTTTTTGTTGACGTAATCTTTTCGACGACGCACGCGCTGCGAGCCTTTTGGAGAGTTTTCCCTCGTGCACTTGGCTGGGCTTTACACTACAACTTAGTACAAGGTCGGTGCCCAGCACGTGCTCTCACACTGCTCTGCGGCAAAGCCGCGTTTCTCTGAAAAAAGGTGACGTAAACAAAAAATTCCGCCGTGGGCGCGGGGTATCTGCAGATTGTGCAGGAGAGATCCGGAGTTGCACACTCTTGTTTATCTACTCTTGATAATACGTGTGCTGTAAACCATGGTAAACATGGTAAAGACTTCAACTTCAAGACTTTAGACCTACAGTGTACGTGATCACGTGACTCTTGCTCCTAAAAATCATTGCAACAAAACTCAAAAAAAATTTTTTTAATGAAAAATGCATTCATTTGATGTTTGTTCCTGACGTCAGCTCAGGCGCCGCAGCAAGTCAGTCACTATGGCAACCTATTGCACGTCGAAAGCTTTGTGTTTGACGTCATGCCGTGTGGTACTTTTTACATCATGCATGCATGCTACGAAGATCTACACAGACTGTACTGTGCTGGCAACTGAAATCCGACCGCCTTGGCGGCACGGCGCGCCGCCAAGGGGGTCGGATTTCAGTTGCCAGCACTGTACTGTACGTGTACATAATAATGTATGTGGCTGATAGATTGTGGACTTGCTACAACAAAAATCAAACATTGAACAGTCACACTTCTTTGAAGAGAAAGAAAGGCCTTGCATTTTCTCACTTTGCAGGGTAGACCAAGTCACTTTGAGTTGGCTCGTGAAGACTAACTGGGAGTTCTCGCTGGTGGATGCGCCTGGTACAATGGCTCCGAACAAGCTATTAGCTGTTCTGACGGTGTTGTTTGCATCGTTGCAGATCTGCTTGGCGTTCCCCAAACCTGGAATAAAAGACCTGAGCCTTGAACTGGTTAATCCGGTCAATGTCTCTGTGAAATGGATGACGCTGACACTGTCGGAGAACGCTACCATCGACTTCAAGGGCGCATGCCACTCGGCAGGTGCGGCAACAGTTCATTTGAAATACAGACTACTCATAACGCAGTGTGCCAGTTATTTAGACAGACTCGAAGAAAGTACAGTGCTTCAGGGAGACTTTGGCAAAAATCCAGTGGTGGGGACAGAGTGGGTGGAGATCCCTCTGGATTGCACAGCAAGTACGACCGGTAGTGGCGATCCGTTGCAGTTCACGGAGGTCGCTCCCGAGAGAGCATGGCTGGAGGATACCGCATACCACAACACCTGTCTGGATCCTGCGGCCGGACTGAAAGGGAACGACACCGAGGATGGGGCTGACAAGTCGTCCAAGGTACCTCCAAACAAGCCTGCAGCGAACCCCACGGGAACAAAAAAGCGGTCGCTAAGTGTGAGTGTGAGCGATCTGATGGAGGCCGTTCTTCAAGCGCGCACGCGGCGCAGCGCTCCGTTCTACAAGAAAGTGAAGAAGGAGGTGGTGTGCAAGACGACCAAGCGCCAGGTGTTCGCGCTGGTCTTCGCCGCGCAAGCTGACCCCGTGTCCAACGGTGGTGTTCTGAACGTCACTGTAGCTGTACAGGTGGAGATGAAGAACCACTGGGGATACCTGTCTGCGCTCGACTATCCCAATCTGGTCTTCTATGGCATCATGACCGCCCTGTACTCGCTGTATGCGTTCGGCTGGCTGCTTGCACTCATGTGCCATTACAAGGATTTACTGCGTGTCCAGTTCTGGATTGGCGCCGTCATTGCCCTGGGTATGGTTGAGAAGGTGTTCTTCTTCAGCGAGTATAACCGCGACAACGCCGAGGGCAGAGAGGGCATGTCGTTGCTCGCCACTGCTGAGATGGTGTCGGCGGGCAAGCGCACACTGGCCAGACTTCTCGTCATCATCATCTCGCTGGGCTTTGGCATCGTGCGCCCGCGCCTTGGTCCCAATCTCGTCCTGGTTGTCGGCATCGGTATCGTGTACTTCACGGCCGCGTCGGTCGAGGGGATTTCCCGTGTGGTGGCCAGCTCCGAGGAGGTCGCCACCACCAAGGGACAGGTGATGTCGCTGGCAATCGTTCTGCTCGATGTCGGCATTATCTACTTCATCTACGCGTCGATCACGGACACGATGCGAACACTGCGCTTGCGCCGCAACACCGTCAAGCTATCGCTCTACCGGCACTTCTCCAACGCCATCGTCTTCGCCGTGGTCGCTTCCGTGGCGTTCAGCACGTGGGCGTACTTGCAGTTCCGCTCCTCGGCCTGCATCAAGGACTGGCAGGAGATCTGGCTGCTGGACGGCTTCTGGCACATTCTCTTCAGCTTCCTGCTGCTCTCCATGATGGTGCTGTGGAGGCCTTCGGCGAACAACAACCGCTATGCCTACTCACCGCTTGTCGATCTCGCCAGCAACGAGGACGAGCCGGAGCAGATGCCCAGCGACGCGTTTGAGGGCATGAAGCTGCGTAACCTGGGCCAGCAGCGCAAGACGGTCACGAGCAGTACGGTGGATGACGATCTCAAGTGGGTGGAGGAGAACATTCCCACGTCGTTAGTCGAGGGCGCTGTGCCCGTGCTCATGGACTCTGAGGAGGAAGTGGTGGAGTCGCGGTTCCAGGTCAGCAAGATGCAGTAAGCGTAAGCTAGGGGAGCGTTGCATCGTCGTACGTTTGTGTCACTGTAGAGGTGTGCGCGCACGCGGACCTGTGATCGACAGCGGGCGTCGGTACATGTACGTACCTGTGTACGTCATAATGTGTGTGCGTGTTGCTAACGTCGAGCCAGCTGGCACACGTGCATGTTCCCTCGCTGATGGAAGATTGAGTGTCGTTGTGCGTATCCCACATGTTCATGTTGCTGCATATACGTATGCACGGTTTGCGTGGATGCATGCCTACATCATGCTGACGTCATGATGACATCATGATGACATCATGCTGCCGTCATGCTGACATCATGCCTTGTGTTGTATTTCAGCATTTCTCAGCCGCTGGCGTTGCTGGTGGCGCTGTTACTAGCTGAACTGTATTGCCAGTTTGCGTGTGTGTGTGTGTGTGTGTGTGCGTGCGGTTGTGTGTGTATGCGTGCATGTGTGCACGTACGCGCACGCGCATGTGTAGCGTTTTAACGGCCTCCCATGGCGTCACTACTGGCATCCTTGTACATAATAAGTATAGTATGATATTGTGCTGAGCTATAGCTGCCCTTCGTGCATTATTTGTGCTATTTGACAACATGCTGCTCACCGTTCTGATAATTGAAATGATCTACTTGTGAAGTAGGGTGTGCAGTGTATGTGTGCATGGCATATGCTGGTCTGCATTTGTGTTATTTTATTCTCTATCACCACGCATATCTACGTGCATTCGCAGTACACCCCACTCACATTTTATGCGTGGATGCAGGCACCACCGCGTGTCTTATCCCGGTTCACCTCCCCTCCTCAGTATCTGTGTTCTAGTGGTGGCTCTCTGTGTTTATTGTTGGTCTCGTACCGGCCTTCGTCTTTCTTTTGTTTTGTTATCTAATTTTCGCTATCTGCAAACGTTTGGTGTCCGTTTTCGCTGCACCACAAGGGTGGAGAGTTTATCCTTGGTGCCGCTGATGTTGATTTGATGTCACGATACAGGACAATGGAGTTCTGGTCCCCTAAAGTTGCACTCGTGCCGTGTGTGTATGTGTGTGTGTGTGTGTGCATGTACATGTGCGTGCGTGTGCATATTAGTATGCTGTTCGTTTTACCCCTCACGTTCTGCCCACCGTGATTGTCGTGTCATGGGTCTTGTACGAAATGGGCGGCTGGCAATCCCAGGGCAGTTCTCGTTTCATCGATGCTGCATGCAACAACAGGATGGCTAGCCCGGGTTGCGCAACGGATGTACGTGTACATGGACATACCATAGTAACAATACTCAATCTGCGGCACAGAACTGTTTCGTCCTTTGTGGACTCATCAGCGCAGCACAGAGAAAATCAGGCCGAACCTGATAGCAATGAAAAATAGAATTTCCAAGCCAGATTTAAACCAGGCTCGAACGTACCTTGCCAGAGTGCTCAAACTGAGGAGTCAGTCAGCTCTGCGTCACGCAAAGAGCAAAGGCACTACTCCGCATGAGAGTGCTCCGTAACCACCACACGTACATTGTAAACTATTCTGATGATTGCTTAGTGCGTGAAACTCGCGGAGTTAAAACACTTTTTTCATCCTCTTATTATTGTTGTAGACGATTACATTATTATTATTGTGTGTGTTGTTTGAATGAGTACAATCCTGTTGCCTTTGGTGATGTATGGGCTCAAGAAAGGAGTCGCAAAATACCGGTATTTTTCTACTCCCTCGACCAAACCAAAAGACCACAACCATGCAACAGGATAGTGGACAAACCAGGACCTTAGCCACCAGTCCGGCCGCTCAGGCCATGGCCGGACCTTATTTCGAACAAGTTGGCCCATCCAATCGGTGCAAAATTGGGTCAATAATGTCCATTTCCGGTGAAGACTCCCATTCAGTAGGGCGGTTCTGCTCTGCGTTATGGGAACGCGACGCAAAGAATCACGCGAACTCTCTTCGCGTTCCCGTAACGTAAAGAAATCCTGTTCTGCTCTACGTTCACGTAGAGAAGTCACGTGGAATGTGTACTGGGAATTTCTCCTTCCATATTTGGCAGTTTTCTGCCTGCATGCAGATCCGTACACATTTTCTTTGCGTGTGCCACAACCATGGGTGAACGTAGAGAACTTCATCTATGCGTAGAAATCTAGACCCAAAACACGCGACGCCGTAGACTCTAACCCAGACACCTGCTCTTTACGTGATTTCTCTATGTTTCACGTATAGCAAAACCTCCCTACTAGTGGCCGGAGCATTCCGCTGCCACGGCGCTGCAAGCACTTTGGGTCTGATCATTTCAGTTTTTTAGAACCAGATCGGCGAGGAGACAAATTTAAAACACTGATAAAGCATCCACACGTCAACTCCGCATGTTCCCTTGACATGATCGCAATAATTATAGAAGTCGAACGATGCACTGAAAACATGGAAAAGGTGTTCATAAAAACGAGAAAATAACAAATTTCAAGGAGGTGAAGAAAGAACATCAGCACGTTGTCACATGTCAAAGCGTGCGAGGCAATTCAAGTTCAACATTTGTATTCACCTGCCAAGCAGGTCACTGAGGTGGCACCCATGCACATTGGTTCTTGCGCCCGGGAGGAGTTCAATACGCGGCAACACCAGCCAGAGGATAGCAGCTGGAACAAGTCATCATCAAGGCACAGGCACACAAACATGTGTCAAAACTGTCAATACGTCACAGCTGCAGTCTTGTGCTTACGCAGTCGCTTTTCCGCGACAATAAACTGCATCTCTGTTCCGTCATTGTTCAAGCATTGCAGTGCAAATGGCTGCAGTACAGGTACCGTCTTGTGTTCACGCAATCGCGTTTCCGCGACAATAAATTGCAGCTCTGTTCCGTTATCGTTAAAGCAGTGCAGTGCAAGCGGCCGTGCCCGCCAGGCATGTTTGCATGTACAATGTAGTGTGCCACTGCTTCTGGGTGCAGACTGCTTCCTTGGCAGCAAACCTGGAGTGCCGCCGGGAGCCAGTTGGCTACATGGGTGAAACGACACACTGTCACGTGCGCTCCCTGGCTTGCTGGCAATGTGAAGACTGTCTACGCTGACATCCGGGTTGATCCGATGCGTCGGCACACACCACTGCGTTCATCCCAGTGAACCGACTTCACCCGCAGGATAGTGAGGGGCCAGAGGAGGCTCTCCGTCGATGGCTTGCACACACAGCTCAACTAGGTATAATGCACTCGTGCAGCACTCTCGCGGCAGTGTGGCTCGAGCACGATGATACGTCGGATGCAGGGTGTGGGAAATCTCATAATCTTGGGTAGCAAGTGTCATCTTTAACTCCTGTTGACATAGATATGTGCAAATCCTCTTTTTCCCGCTTGCAACTTTCCCTCAAACCATTGAAAACCTCTTCATACTATCTGATCATGTAGTGACTCGGCGCGGTAGCTGTTCGGTGTGGAACGATCATGCTCCGTGGGACTATTCGGTCTCACGATGTTGGTACTGGAATAATGAGAGCTCCGATTTGCCGGGTGCTGCTGCTGCTGTTGCCGAAGCTGCCTTGGGATGGGTGTTTGATAGTGGTGCCCGTCGTCCTCAAGCGGGGGCGGCGGCCGAGGTGGAGGTGGTGGTGAGCCGGGGCTGGGTGGTGTGCGGCTGCAAGCCCTGGCCACACCGTTACCACCACCACTGGAAGCAGCAGCAGCGGTGGTGGCGGCTGCGCTAGTAGTATTGCTGCTGCCCGCGCTGATGCCCGTGCCACTTGGCAGCATATTCGTGGTGATGTCAGGGCTCAAGCTGAAACGCGTGGCGTCCGGCGGCAAACGACCGCTCTCACGATACTTCCTCATCTCGTTCAGGTAGTAACTCGACGGCTGGAGGGTTAGCGATTTGGAGCTATTCTGATCGAAGATGGTCACCTTTTCGGCCGGTCGCGCTTTCGACCGGCGTCCCTCCGTTGCCGTAGCGCCAGCTGTCATTGCCGATGACGACGCTGAAGATGTTGACGACGGTGCAGTGGATGGCGCGGCGTTGTGCCAGCTTGCACCCCTGGCCCGCATCACCTCCTCCTTGGAGCTCGCCTGTATGAGCCGCGGTAGCTTCTCGTCGGCGAAATGGACGCTGCTACGGTTGGAGTTAGTCCCGCTGCTGGCCTGGCGACTGCTGCCGCCACCTTGATAGGACCGCACGAACACGGACGACGAGGAGGCCGTGGAGCATTCGTTGCCGTCAGTGTCGGCGTCGTAGTTACGATACCGGCTGTGGTGGTCGCTGTCTCCGTCGTCATCATCATCATCGTCACTGTCGCTGGGATTGAGCCACGTGAAGGTGCAGGTGTCCCCGCTGCGAGGTGTTGTGGGCTGCGAGTGCGTGACGCGCAGCGAGGCTGATGACCTGCCCGCAGTCTCCAGAGGCAGTGGTGGCACCTGGACATACGTATGAACGGTCAAACCATGGTAACGCAGATGCGCGTGAACACACACACACACGCGCGCGCGCGCGCACAAGCACGTGTACACACACGTCCGCATTCACCCGGCGCAAACTATTCAGTAAATGCACCTAGAGGTCCGGGAACCTGTCGGGTGAAAGGAATACGGGCAGTACCCTGCCCCATGCGCCCTGATGGTGAGGGGGGTGATGGTGAGAGGGGGGGGGGGGGGGGGGGGGTTGTACCTTACATAGCTATGAACAGAATACAGACACTCTGCAGCAGATCAACATTTGATACATTGGATCACCGTTATGTCTGGTCACCGTGCCGACTAACATACATGTCTGGTCACCGTGCCGACTAACATACATGCACATACTCAGGGCGCGTTCGAATTGTCGTCAACTGTTCAAACAAATTGTACAAAGAGATTAGTTGAAGTGTCCCACTAGAACGATTTCTATCATTATAGAGTTTTTCAGTGGAATTGTCATGGCGATGATGACGTCCGATCGGATCGACCATCTCCACGTACTACGTGACGTAGCTATTCCAATCTCTTCGAAACTAATCCACCTCTCCCATCGCATGAGGTTGTGGTTAAGAGGCCAAAATAAGGCCACCTCTTCAGAAAAACGAGACTCCTCGAAAGTCAGAGAGTGACAATTCGAACGCGCCCTTAGGTTGCATCTTTACATGCACTCGCGAACAATCACAGACTCATCAGTCCCAGTAGGTTCTTGGTCAGGTAAAACAACAACAACAACAACAACAACAACAACAACAACAACAACAACAACAACAACAATCAATCCCAGTGTGTGCAATACACACAATGAAACTGTGTAGTAGAAATATAACAACTTGCATACACAGCATACATGTTACAGAGTATGACGTAATTGATGACGTAACCCCAAAGAAGTCTCCCCGGTCTCACCTGACTAACGCTGCTGGGCCGTTGCTTGTAGGGTACGTGCGTGGTCTTGGTCAGTGTGGTGACGTCGATATGATCCTCGGCGTTGGTCTTGCTGAGCAGCGACTCAAACGTCTTGGCTAGGTCCTTGAAGGATGGTCGTGATGCCGGTCGTCTACTCCAGCAGTGCAGCATCAACATGTAGCTATGGGAACCAGAGCAGAAAACGGAATGAGGAAACATAATATTATATTATTTTAGATTCTACCGAGATTTTGTTTCCTTGCAGCACAGAGACCGTATGTGAGTGTTCGGATTGAGTAGAGCAATGTGTATAAGTGGCCGAATGAAGAGGGTGGTAGACGCAGGGGGATTTGGTGAGAAAATGTGCATGGATTTGGGATCCACGAAAGGAGACATACAACACACAAGACAAACACACATACGTGTGTGTGCGCAAACACACACACACACACACACACACACACATACACACACACACACACACACACCACACGCATGCACGCACACACACACACACACACCCACACACACACACACACACACACACACACACACACACACACACACACACACACACACACACACACAGGACCACTACTCACAGCTTATCCGAGCAGGAGTCCGGTTTCCTCATGCGATATCCACCCTGCAGAGTGTCCAGTAGTTGCTTATTGGCTATGGTGTTATACGGCTGTTCGCCGAGGGTGCAAATCTCCCACAGGACAACACCAAACGACCATCTACGGAAAGAAGACGGTGAAAGAGAAAGAGAGCTGTCAGCGCGGGACGGTTTGCGGGAGATTCCATGACATTATGAATTTTGTACATTCCTAAAAATATGATCGCCGACGTCGCAACCACTATTTCGTGTTATTTGTACATGTACTAGTATCCACTGCCATGATAAACTTCTTACTTTCAGCTTGATCTACAGTGCGGCTCAATTAAGTCTGATCGCTTGAGACGAGGAGTGCTTCAAAATACGACCATTTGCACATTGCATATCAAAGTGCATAACGTCACGACTTACACATCATTCGGCATCGTGTACGAGCGCTCGAGCAGGGTTTCAATGGACAGCCATTTGACGTGGTCCCCCTTGGCCAGGTCGTTGCGGGCACTCAGCGAGCTCAGGCTGTAGTCCGAGAGCTTGATCTGGTGACCTTCGCCGAGGAGAATCGTATGCGACGTCAGATTACGATGGATGACTCCCTTTGACGTCAGGTACACCTGGGGCATTGCATATTCAGGTGGGGAAACCATGGGAAATTGTTATGATTCTGACCTCTGGAGTGACTTAACTGATGCCATGGAGATAAAGACTCCGAAGGCAAAGCGAAGAGGATGGTAATCTCTATGCCCTTATTCAGAAAGTACTTGCTAAATTGTATGATCAGTTTCAGAAAGCAATCACTTCTGAAGTAAATAAGACCCCTCTGGGGCGTACATCAAAATATTCTGCGCACGGACGGAAACAGGTGATTCGAGATGCTTTTCTCCTCATGACAGTGTTTTCTGCTGTGGGGAATACACAGTGATAGACATTTCCAGGCCAGCCAGCCAGGCAGTGCTAGACACACACACACACACACTACAAGCTCACCATTGCCTGCACGATGTGCCGGACAAAGTCCATCAACTCATTAGCAGAGATCTGCGTGTGTGAGTTGTGAATCAGGCTGCTGTGTCGGACCTGCGAGAGAGTTCAGCAAGCAAGCAACGTGAATCTCATGGGCATGGAGCATATGACCAACAAAATACCCATGCATACACACACACACACACACACACACACACACACGTATGCATAACTTTACTTGTACACACATATGTGCGCGCACCCCCTACACACACACACACACACACACACACACACACACACACACATACATGAAACCATGTACACGTGTACACATGCATGCCTGTATACACAACAATGTGTACAGGCAATCAATGTGTTCTTTAGAGGAGATTGACATGCAGACAAACAGCCGGACAGACAAGAAGGGCAGGAGAAGTGTAGAAGAAGGGCTTTGACTGACAGGGTAAGGACAGGGACGGGCAGGAGAGGGGCAGGAGAGGGGCAGGAGAGGGGTAGGAGAGGGGCAGAGGAGGGGCAGGAGAGGGGCAGAGGAGGGGCATGAGAGGGGCAGAGGAGGGGCAGGAGATGGGCAGGGGACGGGCAGGGGAAGGGCGGGCTAAGGTCAGGAGAGGAGCAGGGTGGGGCAGCAGAGGGACATGGCAGGGCACTCTTACCCTCACAGAGCCCCTAGCATCTGATATACCACTGTCACTGGTACTTGCTAGCGACATTGTGCTGGATTTCTGAACGGCAAACACGTGCACATACGTACAGATACACGTAAACATACACAACAACAAAGTTAGCAGTTTCCAGTGCCCGCTCCAGAGCCAAGTCAGCGGGGCCAGTGACCCGGTTCATACGGTGGATACTGCATGGGTGGACCTAAGATTGAGACAGTACTACTTATACAAATATATAATTATTTCTAACGAAGAGACCGCTTGATTTGAGGATGGTAGTTATATGGCTTTCATGTAATGAAGTGGCTGCAGTGGAGCTTTCGTAGCTTAAGAGGTGCGGGTGTACCTGGTTAAAATAAATCGTCCGGGTCACACAGCAACCTTGGTGTTTGGGGCTAGGTTCATTTGGCTGATATGAGCGCTTATTCACCTCCGCCTGACCTGGCTCATACGCTGGTGATAAACACAGTGGCTCCAAGTTGACCCCAGCCCAGAGCAGGCACTGATCAGGCATAATGACAACACATACCCCCCCCCCCCCCAGAATCACGGCCTCTCTATGTCCGTGCTTCTTTCTCCAAACAGATACCGTTGGTGTTTGGGTGCTTTTTCTTCTTTCTGTTTTATTTTTTAATAACCACACACCATTTGTTCAGAAAGTGGTGGACATCACGCAAACATCACGCAACTGCATTGAGTGAATAGCAACTAAATGGAGCGGTTGTCAGTTGACAAACCCCTTTTATTCACAAACCATTTGTTGGCACAAAGCAGCAAGAAAGACAGCGATGAGACATACCAAAATCAAAATGGCAGCACATGACCACGGAACTAACCCTGTGTGTTCACGCACACGCACGGTCATACTAATACTATTATGACCAGTATGCACTATATGTATGCACAACTCACCTTGGGTCGCTTGGCACGCAGGTAGGTGACGAGGTCGCCGTACGGTGCGTACTCCTTGACGATACAGAGGGGCTTGACGACGGTGCAGCAACCGAGCAGGCTGACCAGGTGACGGTGCTGTCCGACGCGCTTCAGCAGACCAATCTCACGGCAGAACTCACGCTGATCCTCATCGCATGCAATATCTATGCAAAGTACACACAGTCATCAACGTCGTATTGTAAGACCAGATATTTTAACATCAACTAGAGTTAGCGATCCTTGGGTTTTTGTTGGTTAGCGAAGTGAAATGCTAACGAATTCTGTCCGTCAAAACCGGCAAATGACGATTTTTTCAATTTGTTTAAACGCTACATTTGAATGATCGATAATAATGGTGACAAGAAAGTAACGAAGTGGAAGTGGACGAAGTGGACGAAGTGGACGCAGAAGTTAATAATAGTCTTACAGTATTCCGACTGATGACCAGTCAACCACAGTTGCGCTCGTTGAAATCCGACCCAAAGTGCAAAACTGGCATCCTGGACCATTTCCGATTGTATCTTTTCACTTGTTCATGTGTACATGCAGCCACGTTCGTACATGTTCGGGGTGTCCCCCCCCCCCCCCCCCCCCCCACACACACACACTCGCTCACTCTCTCAGTCTCTCACCTTTCAGCATTTTCACGGTGACCATTTTCCTAGTCAGGCTACTGGCGTGCAGGCTGGTACTTCTCACAACTGGCTGTTTGCTCTTGGTTAGCGTGGCCTTGCGTAGTGAGTTAGACCGATGGAGGCCACCACCACCTCCACCCCCACCACTGCTGCCACCGCCACTAGCACTGGCGCCTCCCGCGGTCGGAGAGCCACCGCCGTTGTATGGCGAGGTTGCCGATGACGACGCGGCGTCTCGGTGGTGCGGCGTGGAGCCATTGCAGTCGGCGCTCCGTCCCACCGGCATTCCCGTCTCGTCCAGCGTTTCCGTGCCAACCAGTTCGGCCTTCATCGTGACGGCCGCGTCGTAGTCCAATAGCAAGTCTTGCAGGTAAAGCTGCAGTATGGAGTATGGGGGAAGATAACATACATATTCACATTGGCATGCAGAAATCCAGGTGTTACCATGCAGAAACTTTCAAATTCGCGAATCAAGACAATTCGCGAATGGCAACACTTTTTGGGTGCAAGATCGATGGTTGTCATTTGCAAGGTTTACTGTCAATGTTATGACGAAGACGGGGACAACGAGCAAGTGAACGCACTACAATGGTGGCAATTGAAATCCGAAATGCCAGTCAAGTGTCAAGTCAAGTCGGCGGAATAGTGCTAGCTCCAGTGTTGGTTACAAGCATGCGCTGGGTTTTTGCAATGTGAGTGCACCGAGCTGGGGTTGGATTTCACTTGCCACCAATACTAAATAGGGCTACACACCTGTTCAAAGGGGATTTCCCATTCGTCCGACATTGCCAGCTCTGGCGGCGTTTTCACCGGCGTCGAACGGCCGGAGGAGAAGGGCGATGCGGTGTTCACCTTGAAGCCCTCGTGCCGCAGCTCATCCTTGGCGAGCCAGGTCAAGCGCTCGGTGTTTAGAGACTCCTGGAGGTCCTCTGGACGCATGCGATGGCGGAGAGACGAGGGCTTGCCGCGGCCGATCTGCTGTAGTTCGGCCATCACCTTGGCCTTCTTCTTCCTCATCGACTGTCGCATGGTGTTGGTGCGAGGACGATGGCTGTTGCTCTCCGGTGTGCTGGGCTCCGGTGGAGTTGCGTCGTGTGGTTGTTGTTTGTGCGCCTTGCTACGGGCTCTGCTGCCGGCAAAGTCGGGCACGTCCAGCTGCTCCGTACTCTTGTACATCGGGCGGAATATCGTCGTGGCCCGGCCGGTGGTGCGGAGGTTCCTCACCGCGGGCCGTGAACCGTTTGGCGTGGCCGATCGCGACGACGCCGGGTTGGAGTCAGGCCGTTGCGTCACGTGCGACTCGCTCTGGTCGACGATGGAGAGCAGGTCTGGTGTGGGCGTCTGTCGCGGCGTCTTGTCCACGTACACCCACGTGGTCTTAGTGCCGTTCTGCAGCGGCCCTGCTGCCTTGCCATTCTTCTTTTCCCCATTGCCATGTGCCTGCAGTGATGTGTGCAGACGTTGTTATGACACGTACACACGCATACATGAATGCACACATACACACACAGACGCACACACATGTACACACACACACATACACACACAGACACACATTTACACACACACACACACACACACACACACACACACACACACACACACACACACACACACACACACACACACACACACACACACACACATGCAATGATAATACACACGTGCTTTCAACGGGACTAAATAAGTGTGCCACTTGTTGACCCGTCAATCCTGTCTTCCTAGATTTAAAAAACCCCGTATCTACGCTTCCACTGGCAAAGGCTCCACTCTGCTCACCTGTTTAGACACGGTAACCGCGCCGTTCACCGACGCACGATTCCACGGCGACCAGGACTCCTTGTCGTCGCCATGGCGATAGCCCAGACCGATGCAGGCCAGCGGCATTGGCAGCTGGCGACGGCGTCTCTCCCGCTCGCGCTTTCTCTCCTTGCGCCGTCGGTTCAGAGCGAGGAAGCAGCAGATGATGATGATGACGAGGATGAGAGATCCGCAGACGGCAAACAGGACCACGGCCAGTGGCTTCTTGAACCAGGCAGACTCTTCGTCACTGGCAGCGATCTTATTCGCCGAATCTGTGGCAAAACGATAAAGAGTATGGCCGTCATGTTGCATGAGATAGGGGCATAGCGAAGGGGGGGTTGGAGTGGGGTGGGGGAGGAAACAGCTGAATCTGATAAAGAACGACCTACATGCAAGTGGTACGTGTGTGAGAGGTAGCAGTGGAGTTGGACTGTGGGTAGTTGGTTGCATTCAGTACAATAATAATTATGTACTTTTGCTTTCTATAATAGCACTTGTGGAGGAGACCACTGCATGTATAACAGCTGACTCCGTGGCGCAACGGTAGCGCGTCTGACTCCAGATCAGAAGGTTGCGTGTTCGAATCACGTCGGGGTCAGATTCACTTTTTTTTCTTGCTTCATGTCCCGTCAACTTTTCTTCTGCTTTTAGCACGTGGTCACACAACACACATTATGATATAAGTGAATGTTCGTTTTCACAGGCTTTGGTTTTTTTGAACCTTTTTCTGAAGTACAGTTGCGTTAACTGAAATCCGACCTGTCAGTGCCCTCAGTGTCATCGATGGTTCTGCAGCTGCAGACTCGTAAAAGTGCAAAACCTTGCTCCGATTGCATCAATGCACTTGTACAGGAGTACGTTCAGCCGTATTCGTACCACTTCCCGGGTGTCAAGGACCGTGCAAGTTGAGGGCGCCAAATAAATAGTCAATTTGGGTTGGATTTCAACAAGCACAACTGTGGAAGCGGCTACTAGCCTTCCTGTACATGCGTCAATTTTCTGTCTACCGAAAACAGAATAGGGCTACTGGATTTCCGCATATCCACGAGAACATAGTGGGTGTTGCCCAAACTCAGTGCATTCTACTGGGGTTAGAGGTTTTGCGAATAATGTCATGACGGGGAGTCAGCAGACCTGCTTATGGGTGGTGCATGACCTCTCTATTATACGAAAGGAAGTGCGATATGCGGAACGCAAATTGGTGATATACCAACACATTTAGGTACTAAGTAGATCTGCATTCATCCCGATGGTTAGCGCTATCGGGCAGTGCTCAAACTCACTTCCTTGCCGTGGAATGTCTCAGTACTCCTTGCCAGTCTGGTGAAGCCTGGTGCCCGACGGTCTGACTGTTCATGATCTGGTTTGGGTGGACTCTAACGCATAACTTGTGCCCCACCGTTTTCCTTATAATATTTCCATTTAATATCTACATTCATTTTTTTTTTTGTATACGAAGCCTATTGTATGTGCAGAATTATTGGATGCACTTCTGTCGACCAGGAGTCGATTCAAAAATCATTTATTGTTCATTGGACTTCAGTGGGATTGGTTTGGCCAGCCACTCTGAACTCCGCTGATCGGCCCTGACGAGATTGAAACAGCCAGCTGTCCGGAGATTCAGTAAAATCAAAGTTTAATGAAAGCGGACACACCCATGCATGACGATTCAGCTATTAAGCCCCCTGCGTGTTTGTGCTTGTGTTTCCAAGGAAACGGCTGGATCGGAAATTGCTTTCCGAATTACGCAGCATTCTCTCCTGTCTACATGATTACAGTTGGAGACAACTATTTAAATATTGAACACACACCCTTTATGTTGTTGAGAGCCTGGCCGAGGTACCACTTCCGTGTACATGTCTATACCAGAACCCCAAACCTGGCCTAAACATGGCCGGATAGTGGGATTTTGATGCCCTTTCTTGATATGGTATTGCAACAATTTGTTATCACAAGTCCAAGTTGAAGCCGAGCCGATAGCACGAAACATCTGGAGTTGCGAGTGGACACCGCCTACTCCCTCAAACCCGGTTGTGCCATCATAAGAAAAGGAAAGAAACACAAGAATTGATGAACAGGCACAACTTATTGGACATATCCAACTATCAAGACACGCTAGTCAAATTCTCTGCACAAGCGGTGCATTTTGTTCGGAGGGGGGGGCTTCGAAGGAGTCTTTAGGACCAAGGGCATTAAACATATCAGCTGACTCCGTGGCGCAACGGTAGCGCGTCTGACTCCAGATCAGAAGGTTGCGTGTTCGAATCACGTCGGGGTCAGATTCACATTTTTTCTTGAAATTTCAGTTTTTTTTGCGTTTGATGAAGAAGAGGTTGAGAGACTTCGGCAATGATCAATTTTCATGGCTTGCTTCCTTTTTTCCTTCCTTTCCCTTTTCCTTTGACCCTTGAGGGTAATGGCATTCCTACGGATG
>NC_088651.1:22792452-22834952 GCF_964019385.1 Sycon ciliatum | reverse complement strand
GCGTATTTCTGACAGAGCGGCCGGTATTCAATTCAAATTTCCCAATAGCAAAAAATCATCGTTGACAGTCATCAACGCCTACGGTCCAACAACAGAACGGCTGCGGGCAAGCCCGGATGAACAAAGTGAGTTCTTTGACAGTTTGGCGAACGCCGTGACTGACTACGCTTCCAGTGGATTATTGTTCGTAGCTGGTGACTTAAACTCGAAGCTAGGGATACGCAAAAGTGGCGAGTCCTTTCTTGGACGCCATGGCCGCGGTCAACGAAACTTGAGTGGTGGAGTTTTTGCTAGTTTCCTTGAAGCTCACAACCTGTTCGCTGGCAACACAGCATTTCAGCACAGCGCTAGACATAAAACAACGTGGCAAGGCCCTTGCCGTGACAATTCCGGTGTTCCTGTTTACAATATGATAGATTACATCTGCTGCCGTCAGAACCAGAGTCCCCTTCTAACAGACGCAAGGTCGTATGCGGGAACATATGTATTCTCCAACCATTGCCTAGTTGTGGCGAGACTGGACATGTCGAGATTCTATGGTGTTCTGGGTATGCACCAACGCAAGACCACTGCCGGCAACATCCGCCCTGACACTGGAAAGCTTGCTTCAGATGTCGCAATTCGGGAATCCTACAAGAGAACTGTGGAGACCCAGGTCCAGTGCAGCGTGTCATCAGAAGCCAACAGCACCCAAGCAGTCTGGGAATCCTTATCTGAAGTCCTCAGCAAATCAGCACTGGATTCGGCCGGCACTCAGCAGAGACAACATCACCGCCATGACTTCTCCCCTGAAATTGAGTTGCTGTCACGCAAGCAGAAAGATCTTCGCCTGGCGATTGGAGAGTGCAGGGATGACCAGAAAAGACAGTCACTAAAAAATCAAAGAAATCGCACAATGCATGAAATTCGTGATATCGCATCTGACGATGCCAAGAGAGCCTTGGATCGTCAAGCAGAGGAAGTGGAGCGACTGCATGATAGTGGGGCAAAGATGTTCCGTGCTGTCCAGCTACTGAAGCGAAAACCGTACAGCCAGCCTATTATTCATGATGAGAAGCAGCGGGTCGTTATCAACCCTGCAGACCAGCAGGCGTTCATCATCAAACATTATGAAAGCCAATTCCATGATAAATCCCTCCCTGACATTCCACAATTCCTAGGTGATCCCAGCCCTCTCCCCAATCAAATCACATCGTCCGAAGTTAGGAGGGCCTTCCAAAGCCTGAATAACGGGAGAGCGGCAGGCCCTGACCATCTCTCCGGAGAGTTACTCAAGTACAGTCCTCCCATTGTCGCTGAGATGACTTCCGACATCTTGAACCAAGCTATTGAGACACATGACCCACTCGAAGTTGGCAGAGGAACCCTAATACTGCTGCAGAAGCCCGGTAAACCACTAGGGCCGCTTACTAGTACGCGCCCTATCGTACTGCTCTCGGCGTTGAGAAAGACGCTGTCCCTGATTGTGCTGAAGAGGATACAGCCAGCGGTTGATCAGTACCTTGCTACATCCCAAAGTGCTTTTCGTCGTGGCCGCAGCACAAGTGATGTGGTGTGGTGCCATAGATGGCTATGTAGTATGACGCAGCGATTCAATACGTCCATCCACATATTGGGAATTGACATGAGTAAAGCATTCGACACTGTCCGCCGCGATGTCCTGATGAGGATCCTTGAATCCTTCCTCCAAGAAAGTGAGCTCCGAATGATCCGTATACTGTTGACTGAAACCTGGCTTGAACCTCGTGTGAAAGGTGCATCGAAAAGCTCCTTCAAGACAAATATCGGAGTCCCTCAAGGGGACAGTCTCTCTCCAGTGCTTTTCACCATTTACCTGGAGGCTGCTCTCCGGGACCTACGACAGGAGCTGCCATCTCGCCCTGCTGTGGACAATGACCTGCCGCTGGATATCGCATACGCGGACGATGTTGATTTTGTGAGCCGGGATGAGACGTTTCTCAGTGAAGTTGAACAACAAGCTCCAGCAGTTCTTGCGAGATGGAACCTGAACGTTAATCCCTCCAAGACAGAGCATACCACCGTCGCCCGATTTCCCGATAGGAACCAAGAAACGTGGCGTACTGTCCGCAAACTAGGCTCCCTCCTGGGTGACGCCGAAGATGCTGCTCGGAGGCGTCAACTGGCCGCCGCCGCCTTCAACTCACTCCTCAAGATCTGGACCCGGAGGCGCCAGATCAGTGAAGGTCTTCGGCTGAGGCTCTACAACGCCTACGTCATCCCAGTCCTTACCTACAACTGCGGCACTTGGGGCCTACCGATGTCGGAGCTCGCGCGAATGGATTCGTTCCACAGGACCCAGCTAAGGAGCATCATCGACATGCGGTACCCTAAACGAATTAGCAATGACACTCTGTATAAGCGCTGCGGAGCTGTCCCCATCAGCGAGATGATCACAAGGCAGCGCTACAGTCTCGCTGGCCATATCTTTCGTTTGGCCCCAACTGCTCCTCCACAGTTGGCAGTGGATATGTATCTTCGCCTGGCCAACGACGAGGGCACTGAACGCTTGAGGGGTCGACCTCGGACGACTTTGGTAACGGTCTTGCAGACGGAACTGTTATCATGGCATGGACTTACCCTCCACCAGCCGCTAGATGTTGACGCAGTCCGCACAATGGCAGCGGACCGACAGGCATGGCGTGGAGCCCGCCCCACCTAACAGGACTGACCAGACATGTTGTATGCATATTCTATTTTATTTTATACTTTGGATGAAGTTTTCCATTAGTCATATTGGTGTTGTTGCTAACGGCTTTTGTTGACGTCACTTCTGTCATTTCATTGTATCGTATTACTCTTCAGACATCAATCCTGAATGGCATAAGCGAAAGTGGCACCCCCGCCACCTACGCGGACATGCTTTTAATAATAATAATAATTAACCTCTCTATTATGAAAATAGACGCGTAACTCACGTGTGGTACTTGGCACGACACCGGGTTACCATGGTTACTCTGCACTATCATGCCGGTGTGCGCACAGAAGACGTCGACGCTGCGGAGCATGAGTACGCGCACCTCTATGACAGCACTCAGCTGACTTGAGTTACTCAGGTCCAGTAGGAAGTAGCTGAGAGATACCTTGAAGCTGTCACCTACATTTACAAGCACACGCAAATGCGAATATAAGATACGGTATGAACACAACCTAGCTCGTGTATAATCAGCGTAGTCCGCTCACCACGCCAGCAAATGGCCGTCAAACGTGCTACTATAGTCGAAATAGGCAAAATGGTGACTATGAGGTTGCCAGTGGTACATGAACATGTACTTGGTCACCACAGCACAGATGAGGCTCTGGTATAAGGTCACCACAGCACAGATGTGGCTCTGGTATAAGGTCACCACAGCACAGATGTGTGAGCTAAGCCAGGTTTACTTTTGAAGTTTTATTTTACATCGTTAGACTCTATCTACTGTTCCATATGTACAGTGGTGGCACTGAAAGCTGACCTCCGCTCGGTGCACTCACATTGCAAAACTCCAGCATTTGTAACACTTCCAGATAGAGACCCCACTAGAATTGGTGCTGCACTTGAGCATGAAAATCAGGGGTAGGATTTCAGCTGCCACCACTCTGCTTTATGCAATTACACATGAAGTCGAGACCCTAGGTCGGCGGAGCTCCCTAAACCTCACCACCACTGCCATGATTCAGGTTGTGCGTGCTTCCCCTAGCTGCATCTCATGTTTGGCATTTAAGTGATCTTCGTGAAAAAACAAAAAAAAACACACACACACACGGTCTGACTAACCCGTGTTCCGATACCGGTCGACTGCGGACAATGTGCCGAGATGTGCCAGGTCTCCCCCGCACGTTGACTGCGGCATCTTCTGCTCTTGCTTTTGCTGTTCTTGCTGCTGCTGCTCTTGTTGCTGTTGCTGCTGTGCCTCTGAGTATTCACCAGGTGCTGCACAATGGTCAGGAAGTACAGAAGCAAATTCGCCTTGCACGATGTTGTATCATCCAGTTATATTTAAAAAAAAACTATTTACACTTTCCTGGCCCCCCTGATCCTGTCACCTACTATCAAGAGTACATAACCCCCCCAGAGTGTGTAACGCCTGATCCAGCTCTGCATAGCTAACTGTCCACCAGCGTAACCAGATCTTATACAGTTAGCGAGTGCGACAAAATGGCACAACACTGACAAGGAGTACTGAGACATTCAGCGATCTAACACCTAGCTGCAGCACTCCTTTTTCACCATAATTTAATTGGCTCACCAATGTTTTTGAGGATGACATTCACACAGCACTGCGTGTCATTTGCGCATCAGACCACTCCCAACAACAAGTGGTCCATTCTCAGTGAAAACGTTATTAACGTTCACCTTTTTGATGTCCACATAATTATTTCTTCCATGACAAGCTTTGTTACAAGTAATAAACGGAGTATTAACAATGGTCTGTCGATCCAGCTTGTCCTATTGGATGCGCTTCTGAAACCTGTGTCCTCTTGACGTGTATTCGAGAATTTCAAATCGGAGTTAAATCAGTTCATCAGATGTTCAACTTTCAAATACCTTTGCCCAAGTGTAGGTAGTGCAGGGAGAAGCTATCGCGGAAGAGCAGCGGCTCAAAGACGTGATTGACACTGCTTGCAGCCAGGAACAGTTGATAGCAAGCATTGTGACTAGGGTCGGTGGCATCAGGCAGTAAATCTCCAAACACACTGGCAAGTACTGCATACGGCCGTGTAGACTGAACCGTCTGCAAGCATTGGGGAAGAGGAAATGACAGGTGAGTTGGCAACAGGTTAAAAAGTGATGTGTACAATGTATTTTCTTATACTTTTTTTTGTGATTCGCTGAGGAGGTAGTGGTGGTGGTGGTGGTGGTGGTGGTGGTGGTGGTGGTGGTGGTGGTGGTGATGGTCAAAGAACTATTTTGTGATTTGCAGATGGTGGTGGTGGTGGTGATGGTGGTGATGGAGGTGGTGGTGGTGGTGGTGTGTGTGTGTGTGGGGGGGGGGGGGGGGGGGGGGGGATGGGTGGTTGTGGTGGGTTTGATATTGGTGTGTGCTATCGCAGGCCCCATAGACAGAAGCTACACACTATTGTGGTTTACTCAATCTGCGAACAGCATGCTGTTTCGTTATTGTGTGAACTCATCAGCGCAGCACAGAGAAAATAAGGCCGAACCTGATAGCAACGAAAAAATTAATACAATCTCCAAAGCCGTACTATTTAAACCAGGCCTGAACGTGCCCTGCCAGAGTGCTCAAACTGACAATCCAGTGAGCGATGCATAATGCAAACAGCAAAGGCACTACCCCACATGAGAGTGCTCAACTGCTACAAGGGCAGGAGTGTGGGTTAAGTTCTCTTGGTATACTCATACCTTGAATGCAGACCAGCTGCCATCGGTCGCTTGCAGGCCGAGAGTGAATGCTAGGTCAGTGCTTGAACTGACTGATGGTGGTCTTCTCCAGAGTACGGTTCCATTCCTGCACAGCGACACGGCTAGATTGAGCGACGCGGTTACGCCTGAAGAGATGAGACACACACGCACAGGGTCATAGTTATGAGCATGTGCGCGCGCGCGCGTGTGCATTTGCACATACACACATGCATCCAGGCATGCACGCACACATGTGCGTGCACATACACACACACGTGCGTGCATATACACACGCATATGCGCACGCACACGCACGCAGCGGACGCAAGAACTCGCGCACGCAGATATGCACATATACACACATTGTTATGTACATCCCTCCCCCACACATACACCACATGCACACACACGCACGCATGCGCACGCGGACACACACACACACACGCACACACGAGAGCACAAACATTATCTTCTCTCACCCGTGTAGGGAACAGCAGTGGTGGATGCGCTGATTTGGGGACATTGCCGGAGGAAGCAGTTATCAACGTCTTCCAACTCTGCTGACGACCCACCTCCAGCCTGTGCAAACAGGATATGATGCATTCTATCATTCTATCGTTCATTATGCTCCTTTGCAGCAGCTCACACAGTACGCTATCGTACCCCCACCCTTTCGCGATTTGTTGGCAACCTTATTTCGTAGATATATTTTATGTGATTGTGGACTGATTTGAATCATATTACACTAATTATCTTCCTTTCGTATTGGCCATGGGCCATTGTGGGAATAAAGAAAAATAAATAGTGTGGGAAAATGGAACATTGCGCGTGTTGATGTGGGTACAAAAAACATCTGCTTCAAGGGAAACTAAACGAATTTGAAGATTCTGATCTTCACGATAATGCTCGTCTTTGCGCAGGCCGTTTCATAATATGCCGGAACAAAACCAGTAGTAATGGAAGCTCAGACAGTCAGTATTACACATCATCTTTAAATAGTATGTGTGACTTAGAATCCCTCCATTTCAGATGTACCCTCATCGCTATTACAATTCTTTTCAAATACATCCACCTTCAACCTCATATCTTATGCTTTTTGATATCAATATTTCTCGTAGCGAACGCAGACCGAACAAGCTTGTTTTCAACTCTCATGGGAAATTTTCATCTTCCCCTTTCTTACATAAAATCGGCAAATTATTGAATTGCCTTCCACCCAAGATTACCGCTATAGGTTCGTTCTGTTTCAGAATTCAGGACACAATTTCGCGCTCATTATAAACAGCATATTTGCCTGCACAAATCGCTTCACCAGTATATAAATCAATGATCATTTTCACTGTTAGGAGATCCCCGGCCCCCCGATAGGCGATGCCTTTGGAAAATCCTTTTTAAAAATAAGAAAATGAATATACAATCTTCGTACAACATGTACTTCGCAGTATTGGTATTAGTACTGCACCTAACCTTGATTCGTTAGTGAGTAGCCGCTAAACACGTTAGTAAAACCAGTGGTATTGACATTTTCAGCTCGAGGCGAATCTTTCCTGGTAAATTCGCATGCAGCGCGTTGCTTTTTCGCATCTTGTTGGGTGAGAAGCCAATCGAGCATTGCGGCTCGAGTCGTCACGTCTTTCAGTGATTCACTCACCAGTGACATAGGGCTCCGCACCGTCCGCGATTCAGCGGTGTTGTAGCCATGTGATTCCTGAAGTTCCGCATGACTGCATCTTAGCTCTCACTCCGTCAACAATTAGTTTGCGATCGGAACATCCAGGACGTGAGTCCAGCGGCTCTCACTCTCAGCTCATGACAGTGAAACGTCTCAGTTCTGACACTGTTTTGACGCAGACCAGCAGTCGAGTCGTGGCCAGGTATAGGAGTGAGGCTGGCGTTCGCGGCCTTCGCACCGGCAATTGCGAGACCGTTTGTATTCCACTGTTCCAGCTTCTCCTGGTCCAGATGTGAAAACAGAACTGACTCACTACTGGATATTCTGTCCAGGGCTGTTGTGAAGGCAATCAATGTCGCCTATCATAGTATCAAGATCTAGATCTAGCATCTACAGAATGTAGATAGACAGATCTTGAACCACTCGACAAGAAGGAAACCTCGTTCTGCACCAGTCTAGCTACATCACACTACATGATTGTACTACACTGACTCTGCACTACAGCTTGGACTTTGGAGTCACTTACCATGCTTACTCCCACTCTCCAGCCCACACGTGGAAGTTCGTTGCAGAGCATGCAGGATCTACATGATCTAGGGACCGGGCAGGTAGGTACAAGTAGGTACGGAAGTCTGGAAGTAGCATGCGGATTGCGAAAGCAGCAACATATCCAACGACGCACATCATAACTGTGAAATACTTGTATAATAATTATGGAAGCCTAGCTTGACAAATCCGTCGATCCCCGAGCTGCAGAGAGTGCTCAATGTCAGAGACAGAGCTACAGTGTAGTACGTACGGTAGCAGACTGAGCTCAGCGGAGGACGAGGAGGAAGGTAGTCCAGTACATGAGATACAACGTCTTTCTTGTTGTTTTTCCTTCTCCATGTAGCTGCTTGCAGCATGGTAAACGACAGTACCATGGCCTTTTTCAGATTTTCATTGTACCTATTTGTAGTACCTCCCGGGATCAGTATTTCCACTTGAAATAATATTCACCAAAATGCCTCATTCTTTAATAGCATTCTTTTATTCGCTTCCATGTAATTGGGCTTATTGCACGTTTGGTATTGCGAATTCAAATAAACAAAACACCAACAACAACAACAGGTTGGTCGTAACGTGTGTCCCCCGCCTTGAAACATGCTGTCGACTTCGGAAACATGTAAAAGTCCGTTGTGATGTCATCATGGTTGTCACAACGTGATGTTATCTTTCACTCTGCTTCTCTCACGAGTCACGACCATCTACCCATTGTCCTCGTTCCTCTCTAATATTCATTTTCCCTCCTCCTCCCCTCCTCATGGCTTTACTGCATTATGGCACGCTTTGTCTGCGCAGACGCCGAGGCCTTTAAGGTCGGCAGAGCAGCCTGCCTAAAATTCCAATGCACCGATCGAACACTTACACACATAATCCAATACTGGCAATAGGGAACTGCTTCTCTGTACCTAAAATTTCTGTTCACCTAACCTGGCCTTTTGCCCTCATACCGAACACAATGAGCACCTAAAATTTCTGAAAATAGAGCATTCCTACAACAGGTACAGTAACACGACCGTGCATCCACAGGCTGTGACAGCTAAGCCTTCAAGTTCAACTGCTGGGATGAAAATACCGTGTCGATTTGACTCTCAACAGGATATTGCATGTCGCCAGTTGGTCCACGCTCGAGTTGAAAGGCGTTTTCACAACGGCACAACTGGCAACATGTCAAGATGCTGGTGAAGTACTGCTACAAGATCTCTGTGTCAGCGTAGCATGGATGTTGCGTCTTGACTGTTGACGACTTGCGTTAGGACAAACGGCAGTATTATTAGCTAGCATCTGCTACACTCTTCACCTCGTCGCACACCCATCGTCCTCTCACGTGATAATGAGGGGTAGGGTAGAGATACCCGTTGATATCCTCTGCTCTTCAGAACATATTGACTGTGACTCTGAGCAACTGAACTAATTATTATTACTTTTAAACTTTGAATCTTGCGACTGCAACTAGTGTGAGTTGCTACATCATATTCAAACAGCCTATTGCTACTAGTATTTTACAGGTGCTCACGAATAGTGTGTGTGTGTGTGTGTGTGTGTGTGTGTGTGTGTGTGTGTGTGTGTGTGTGTGTGTGTGTGTGTGTGTGTGTGTGTGTGTGTGTGTGTGTGTGTGTGTGTGCGTGTGTACTATTACTATTAGTCTACTGTGGATAACTCGGGGTACAGCACTGCGTGGGGCGCACGGGTCGGGATGAACAAGTGTGCATGTACTACAAGCGAGTGTACACAATCAGGAGAAGTGATTTCAGTGGCGGATATCTACCCGTACACAAGGATAACATAATCATTACGTGTAGTCATACCGCCACTGATAACCACGTCCTAGGCCCATGCACACGTCCTAGGCCCATGCACATACATGTACACGTACATACCACAGTCACAGGGTCACACACGGACGCTGGCGTGAAAGCAGCCACTTGAAAACGCCTCAACATAATCAGCTGATCACTCTCTCTCTCTCTCTCTCTCTCTCTAGCTCTCTCTCTCTCTAGATCACTGATTGACCCGACACTTGCGCATTGTGCAGTGGTCAGAACTTCACAAACATGTAGACCGGGAAAGGTTTAGCTAAGCTGGTCTAACGCGACTTGAGCCCAGCAGCTTTGGTATTGGCGAAGAGTGGCATAGTATCCGAAAACCCTTCCACTGCTAATCCACTACATATACTCGTAGGAAGGAACTTCTAAAGTACACTGTAGGCTCAAAGAGGATGCCATTTGTCGTATCATACATGTAGATTTAAACGCGAAGAAAGCGATTGTCAAAACAGCTCTCAGGCGACGCGGAGTCAAACCTCCATGTTTTGCAAAAGTGGATGATATGGTCCTATACTGCGGTGGAGCTTTCAATTTGATTCTCCATGCTTATCCTGTTCGAGCCCTGGTAGTGACAGTCAAAGAATGTTCTTCAAACTTTTCCCTTCCCCACTCCCTCAACAAGTGAATAATTATCCTGTTTTAGGTAATACATGATTGTACATTCCGTCCTTTCGGCAGCTTTGCGCTACATGTATTCTGTTGCACGTCACGTGCTGTCTCACACGATGACAGGTGTGCTGCGGATGCAGGGAATCCCCCTATCAGTCATGCCATGCAGATCGAGCACAATCAAGTCGTCTAATATGTATTCTACTGTAATTCAATTGTGCAAAACTGGTTATCATTGTCTACGCCGACCATTCAGAAGACGCGCCGTTTTCACCTATACTAACTACATGTATTACTAAGAATAACCTCTTGCCCGTGCATGCATAATAATTATGGACATGAACATTTTTAATTATGCTAGCAGCAGGCATACACACACTTGAAAGAATCAAAAGCGTTTCGGTTGTAGCTCTGAGTTTCACGGTTTTATAAACCGATCATCAGACAGCAACTTGACTACAATTGATTTTCCGTACATGCATAGACTGATGGTGGTGGTGCCTGGGTCTGTGGGAGTGATACGACTCCCCGGTATGTGCGTGTGTGTGTTTGTGCGTGTGCGTGTGTGTGTGCGTGTGTGTGTGTATGTGTGTGCGTGTGTTTAAAATCGTCCCATTCATAACTGTGAGAATCTACATGTGCATAGAGTGAATTTCCACGGCAGCTGATAAGGCAGGCTTACCTGATTAATACACTTGGCGTAGCACTGACTCCGACCAATCTCCAGACCTGCCTTTGTCCAAGCTGTCCATTCCACGGCTTCAAATGATGCCTTCTCCAAACTATAGCAGTCACCACCACTGCCCGTATCACCACCAGCATCACCAGTAGTGACACCCTCACACGGCACAGCACAAAGATAGCAGCAGTAGCCCATCAACAGGATCAGCGAGGAGAACTGCTGCAGTCGCTGACAGAACGGACCGCCGCTTCCTGGGGAGAGAACCATGGTATTGTGTGTGCGTGTCAATCCCCCTGTGGTCTGCCTTGCTAATGGTCGAGTTCCCCTTGCGGATGTCCTGGAACAGTCACAGTACCTGTATTCTCATCTCACTTCGCTAGTGCTAAGGGCCTTCCTGCTCATTCTCTTCGTGGCAACCAAGCGAAGTTCCGCGGCGCGCTCAATGCGTGTCTCCAAAACACGCGCGACCACTGATACAGTTTTCACGTGCTTGCCGAGCTGATAACGGAGCGTCGTGGAAATCGCAGACAGGCGCGCACACTGATTTCGCGTGTCCCCGCGAAGGTGAGAGTGCCGACCGATGGGTGGAAGTCCGCGGGAAGTCACCAATGTCTTCACTCAGGGGAACACTAACACCGACTCAAGGCACTTGGGTTAGCAGCGAACACGGGATACCACCCTTCAGTCCGTACTTGCAGCCTGTGCCAAGTGACACCACCACCACCGAGTTACTCAAGGATAACCAAGTTGGCGCGTATAGGCAAAACGAACAGAACCTAACCTTCGAACTCCTAATATTTAGATCCTTCCTGGATCCAGTGCATGTGCACACACAGAGAGCAGAGAGGTCAGGAGATTCCACAACGAGATGTAGGTACATGAATGGTGACATGAACAGGATCAGCTCAGAAAGAGACCATCAGGTGGTAGGCTAAGCAGCATGAGCCACTGCATTGAACCCAGCGATTACAGCAGAATGGGTGCTGATCCACTACTCCGCGCCACACGGCCGTCGTGAGGGATCCAGGTCATGTATCCTGGACTACTTGCAGCCGATCCTGGGACATGACAGAGGTTTTCAGGTCAGAGACGTCTCCCCAGAAGAATACAGCGGGGCAATTCAGTGCTAGTCGTAGAACAGCTGCCAAGCCCACTGCTGAGCCGCTATCCTCACTGCCCGTCTTGACAATACAGGTAGCCGTTCACAGTCCCGACGTCCAGCACTTTATGCATCAACAAGCTCGTGCGCAAACACTATCCGCATCTGAACAGGGGTAGTAAGGAAGCGACGGATCCGAACCCTCCGCTCTTGTTCCAAACCGCTTGGGAACTTCTTGAACGCTGTACAAGATTACTCCCGTTCCATTCTCACTCTTACAACTACTTCAGACGTAGCCAGACCTACCTCAGCGCTCAACAACTTCCAGTTCCACCGCTTACAGAACACACACACGGCAGATCTACGAATGATGATGATGATGCGCTGTAGGGGATTGAGGACCCTACTCGCAGACGAACGCACGTCAAGCGCCAGTGACGATACGTGGTGAGTCTGATGCAGAACGTCCCCGTACACGCAGAACGCGGGCGCATTCACACACGCTGATGCTGTGGCTGAGATACACGAAAGTCCTTTCAGTTGTGGGTTCAGTTATCTGATATTCATCATGCACGCAGTCTTCACGATAGGCAGACGGGCGGTGACCACGCAGTGCGAGATTGTCACAGGCCACCATGTGTACAACCCGCCAAGTACAAGTAGACCATGAGATCAGACCGAGGAGATATGCATGCGCATACGTAGCCACACTAGCATCGATACTAGACTAGGTTTCGGCTGCTTTTCCCTCAATGTCTGACTGACCAATGTCGTTTCGGGCTGCGCTGGTAGCACATCGAAGTAGTACAAGTTTCCCCGTTGTCATTCCGTGCTGGGGAGAAAAAGCTATCCAGGTTTATCACGTTGGTGGCCGCTTGGCAAACGGACTACTTCCTGCCCGGTATAGCCTATAGAACCTCAGCTAGCATTGGGATTACTTCTCTCGCACAGTCACGTGGACACACGCCATTCTGTAGCACTGTTCGTGACGCGCTTAACCAGTTGCCATGTTCCGCCTAACGAGCTAAAGCATTGTAGGCATACGGGCTGCACAACACGCTGCTCGTTATCGCTCCTAGTCCGCCCGTGACTAGTACTAGTAGTATTAGCACTTCAATCTTTAGCTTTTGTGCATTTAATGTATAGTATGCCGCTGATCTGCTGGGAATGTTGACTTTGCCAGTGGGCAATAGGCGCATGAGAGCGCGAGAATCTACCGTTAATGTTTCAAGCTTGCTCCGCACCCAACATGTCAACCTCATCGCCTGGTGACGTCATGACCCTGCGGCTAGGACCAAGTCGTGTTTGTGCGATCACGCTTCGGGTGTGGGCAGCAGCACGCATGCGTACCTGTTTGTTCACTAGCTGTCCTTTTACGGTGCGAACTTGGGAAATGGGCAACGTCCTCCATTACTGAGTATTGAGTTACTTGCACATGCCCATTCTGTTTGCACTGTGCAGGGCTCGCCTCGCTAACTGTGGGCTGTTCAGCGCGCGACGTCTAGCCCTGACTCGTATCGGCGGCGATGTCAGAGGGAATTGACACCTAACGGTGCTGTATCTACCGCTGTGCGCCGCAACGACCGGCCGCCGCCCTGCGCTAGCCAACTACAGCAGCACAGAAGTCATAATACTACAGGTACATTATAGCCATTACAGGGCAGTGTTGGAGTCATAATACAGCCATTGCAGTGCAGCCGCAGAGCTGGCTCGTACAGACTGTCAGTGAAACTGGCAGCCTGAGTCACTGTTCGATAGGACTAATACGTCTGAATAAACCCGTTTTGACTACTAAGTCTGAATAAACCCGTTTTGACTACTAAGTCTGAATAAACCCGTTTTGACTACTAAGTCTGAATAAACCCGTTTTGACTACTAAGTCTGAATAAACCCGTTTTGACTACTAAGTCTGAATAAACCCGTTCTGACTACTAAGTCTGAATAAACCCGTTTTGACTACTAAGTCTGAATAAACCCGTTTTGACTACTTAGTCTGAATAAACCCGCTTTGACTACTACTACTGCAAGTCTTGCAAATAGGAGCGAAGACATGCGATTGCAAGACTTCGTTATCACGGCTGTAGATGTACATGAACCCACGACACGATCTGAATAGACAGTCTCCGAAGAGGGAGGTGAAAAGTCGAAAAGTGAAAATCACAGTCTAATAAGTAGTACATAGCGGGCCATTGACGTTATCAGCCTGAGGCACACCTACATATCATGTACCAAGAGTATAATAATTATACTCTTGATAGCACACTGTACAGTGAAACTATTGATAGTACATGTGCACGTACATTGTAGCTTAAACCCAGAAAAGCCTGGACGGCTTGTGGAGTTGCGCCAAAGCCCGGGCTGTGCGGATGCTTTAGAGCTGGTGCCCAGACCTGGCCTCATGATGTTTGCTTGTACAATGTAGTTGGTAACTTCTGGGGCATGATTCGGACGTTTTGTCCACGTTGTGTTCGTACTTGCAATCTTGTACATGTACGTGTACGTGTACGTGTGATGCTACGTGTAGTTGGGTTCGTTACGATAGTACGCGGCTTTTCTTGTATGCAAGCTCTTGGTTCATTGGCCTCACGGTATGCCTTCGGATGAGATGATGTTACCGTAATTGAAGTGGACCGATCGCTTTAACGGTGCTTGCAGTTGTATGATCTTAGATCCTGGGCATGCGTCTCCATTCACATCACGTATGCATATACAACTTTGCGTATAACGACACTCGGCGGGGCATCAGAAAAGTGTCCTTATTCGCGAAGTGTCGTTATACCCGAAGTCTCATTACTATTATGTATGTAGAGGGGACGGCTCGATACCGGGAAGCTTTGACAGCCAAATTTGTATAGACCCAAACCGATCACCAGCGTTGATTTTTCACTCGAAATATGTTTGTGGAAGGAAACTGGCATGTTGAAGTTTGCTCTGGGGCCAGAGTCAATCGAACTGAGCCACTCCTTTGTGTTGACCCATTGCCTCCAAGTTGCCCAATTTTTCGCTTCAGAAAAGTTCAAATCAGAGGTGGCTCCAAACCGGACACGTTTTAGAGTGCACGTCAAATTCACTCTGGGTCTGAAATTAGGTAATTGCTATCGCTCCACGACGGCCAGTACAGAGTAACAATAAGCCTTGTGTGTGCTTCCATTAGTTTTGATTGGTATGCGGTGCTTTATTGGCGAGAGGCGAGCCGCTGTTTACCTGCGACAAGAAGTTGATTTTTCGAAAGTCGTAAAACTCAAGTCGCAGTGCGAAGCAACACGTCACATCGTAGTCTCACTGTGACATATGTTTTCTAATCAAAATACCAAGAGAGAAAGTGAATATTGAGTCCGTTCCGGTTTGCAACCTGTGTCCAATTTGAAACCGTCCCCTCTACATGCAGGTAGAATGGACTTTGCTCTGGGCATGGAAATTCTAAAAAAGTATTCTTTCTAGACCAAACAAGCAATCACATCTACACCCATCACCAACGTATCAATTCTCGCCAAGCAGTCGTCCCTTGTGAATCGTCGTATACGCGAAGCAATGTTCATTCGTGATAGACGCCCAAGTGTTAACAGGGATCGTGGCTGGAGACTGCTGGACACAGTGTGAAATTATTGTACAGTCGTCCCTCTCTAATCCGGCACCTTTTGCAACGGCATTTTCTGCTGGATAAACAAGGGTGCTGGATTATCAAATCCTGCCCTCCAACCCGGCCCACCTATTAACATAAATGTTTGTGTCGTACGTCAAAACGTAGCAATTTTCTGTGTCAATTCAAGTACTTTGTGGAATGCATGTCTATAACATACACTTGGGAATATCCTATGCACTGGCATAGGATATTCCCAAGTGTATGTTACATGTGTTGTGTATGTTACAATGGTCCCTGACAGTATGCGATGTACAACTGCTGGATTAGAAAATTGAATTATGCACAGTTTGAGTGATTTGTTGCAGAAAATCGCTGCTGGAGGCGGAATTCAAGTGCCGGATTAAAGCGTAGAAAATGAACTGAAAAAATCCGTTTTGCCAGAAAGTGTGCTGGTTTGCAAGGGTGCTGGATAAACAAAAACCGGATTAGAGAGGGACGACTGTATTAGATGCTGGTGTTGTAAATTGTGGTAGATTATGATGTTGCGAATATATGATATGATAATATTTGATATTTGATGTTTATGTGTGCTAGCTGGATATATAGCGCTTAGCAAATAGTTGTCGTCATCTTTGTCTTCACACCCATGGACCCAGCTACATTGCATACTTTGCATTCTATTCTCCATGTCACTAACACATATTCACACTTACAGACACAGCTCTCCACTTGGCTCCTTCCCTTTCTACCAACACACTTCACCATTGCTGCTGGTAACCACACTTCTCGTGCTTTCCCTTCACGTCGCACTAACACATATTCACACTTACAGACACAGCTCTCCACTGGTCTCTTTCGCTCCTTCCCTTTCTACCAACACACTTCACCATTGCTGCTACCCTCCACACATACAAAGATTTCCAGCACTACCGCACCACACAGCATATATACTCGTTTCACTTTTTGTTGGCTTTAGTTGAATGGTTTTTTTTCACCCTGAAGATGGGCCATGCCCGAAAATTTGGTGCATTCCATTTGTATCTAATATTAAAACAATAGGAGGACAGAGGAAGTGTTTTTACTCAGAGTTTCACGCACTAAGCGATCATCAGAAAACAGTAATTGGAAATCTGGATCAGAATGGGTTTATATCCTCACAAAGCAAAGTGTAAATAGCGGCAGTGCAAAGCGTGAATGACAGCAGTGGTGAAAGGTGACAACCACTGGAGCTGGTTGTCTCTTACTTTAAAATTAGGTGATGGCTGTAGCTGGTTTAAAGTTCCGAAGGTAGTACCTATTCTCATGGCGACACTTCGACACAAGCTCACTCCTTTTGTTGAGAGAGAGGTGCTTGGGTGCTTGCGCGATTGCCAATTTCTCTGCCAGGCACAGGTTGCACCTTTTGCTTTTGTTGCTGTAGGCCGCTGCTCTGCGGTGTACCGCCCATTGAATGCTGCATGCCTTCCCTTCATCCTTTTTGGTCCAGACGTACTGCGATAGGCGGGTGTCCTTCTCGTGTTGTCTGTGGCGGAATGAGGATTGGTGGTTATAGTAGCGTTGTTTGAATGTTGTTGCTGTTAATCCAGTATATTCCTTCTTCTCCATACCTGCGGTGACTCTTACCTTATATACGATACTCTCCGTTAGACATGCTCCGTCCACATGGTCCAGTGGACACGAGTCTTTCGCCCGACAGTTACAAGTCCTGGTATCGTTGTCACCTCCGTTAGCTTGTTTCTTGGGTCGTAGAATCGTGTTATTGTGTTGCTTGATGATAGTGGCCATATTCTGCATGCAACTGTAGCTAACCTTTACAGAGTTCCGGTTGAAGATTTTGTTGAGGCTTGAGCCTTTGGGGAAGTGTTTGGCCACTAGCTGGAGGAAGCGATGTCCAACGTTGGTGGCGACGTTCTTGCTAAATGGTGGGTTGAACCATATGATGTTCCGAGGGCGATTCCTTTTCTTCTTCTTCTTTGTCTCGTCCGTTTTACGCTCGTCAAAATACCGTACGTTCTCCCGGTATCCACTCTTCCTCAGCGCGTCACTGTAGATCGGAGTCGCATCTATGAAGACGTCTTCATCATTGGAAATATCTGTTAGTCTTCTGCTGATCGATGCAGGTAGGTGTATCTAATATTATTTTATGTTTTTTGGAAGTGAAGTGAACTTATGCAGCGAAGAGGCCGTAGTTGGAGAGTTTGAAGTGAGGTACCCTATAGTGGTATAGATGATAAAGAATTTCAAAATGTTGAACGGTACTATTCGGCCAATAAAATGTAAAGAACTCTTCCTCTCCTCTCCTCCATGCGCTCTCACAGCCGACTCACTGCTACCCTCAGTAGCCATTACACCCACCCACCAAGGAAGGGTTGCAGGTAGATACTGAAATTCCTCCTGACAGCTGTTTCGCCTTCATAAGGCTCATCAGAGAATAATAAAGAAAGATAGAAATATTTTCACTGGTTTGAGGGAAAGACACAAACGGGAAAAGTCTGAAGAAAAAATTGACTGTCACCACCAGGAGCAGGACTCAAACCAGGGACCCTCGCTTGTATAGAAATATTTACGATACTTTTCCAGACGTTTCGTGGTTCTGAACAACATCGTCAGTGGATAAAGAAAGGGATGGAGATTCTGTCGTTATTCACGAATTGTCGTTATATCTAGCCCTTGGCGGATTATGCCGGCATAATATTTGGCATAATCTTGGGGTTTCGTCAAACAATTATGCTCCGGCATAATAATACGGATTCCAACGTGTAAGGTCGGCATAATCTTTCTGCTATTGCTCCATAATGCCAGCAAAACCGTAATAGTATGCATGGAAAATGGCTTTGTTTGGACAATCCTATGCAGGTTGTGCATTTCTATGTACAAGGCATGTAACGGTACATTTTTTGTAGTGGCCAAAACTTCCATATTTGAGTATAATGCCACTTTTGTGGAAATGTAGTGCTAGAATACTAGCATATTGCTCGTTGCAAATCGCACACTATAATGCTACTTATAATGCTAGCATTATCCGCCCAGGCCTAATGGGCATTGAGGCCGGCAAGGATTGAGCAAGGAGTATTTGGTATGTATGGAGCGTTGAATATGTACATCAGTACATGTACATGACATTGTACTGATGTAGATGAATCATTGTTGAGACTTCATTGGGCAGATCTGCCCGTTTGGTTTGCGAATGAAAATAAACACAACACCAAACACAAATACTACTAAAGGCGAATCCTGTGGCCTAGCATGCACTCTTTAGGGCACGCCATTCTTTTCTGTCCTGAGCTCTGGCTCGCCAAACTAGAAGACCTGATGGCGTGCGGGTAGGTAGACCATATCCCGTTTGGTCAGCAATGACAGGTGTCGCAAGAGTGGTGCGAGGGCCACCCGGACCCAGAAAAAGCTCTGCAGTGGGATTCGTCACTTGCTGGAAATACATAATACCATGGCGAGCTGAGCGTGGGTGTTGGCGGGCAAACGGAACACGTGACCAAGTAGAGCCATGCGCTGGTGCCGTGGTGGTTGATGGTGATGCTGAGGGGGTGAGGTTGGCATCTCCTGTACAGTGCATCATTTTAAGATGTGTGGAGGTTGACGCATGTCGATGATGGACCGCGGCTGCCGCCGATGAAAAAAATGTGCCCATCCGATACCCGGGGCATCTCTGTGTTGGACGGGCCCTGCATGCCACTATTGTACATGAGCATGTCAATATGGGGAGGATGTACGATTCGTGAAGCCGAAGCCTGAGACGTTTTATTTCTCGCCGGCCGAGCGGAGCGAGTGAGGCGAGAAATGATTTCTCGCGCAACAAAATTATTTGTCTTGCGAATATGGAATCTGATGTTTTCGCTTTTTGTTGCCGTTCTTTTTGCCTGACTCCTTCAGTCAGTTTTTTGTGTCTCACCATGTGTTTAGTCACATCTGGCTGCGGCCTACTACCCTCACTCTGTGTGCTCCTGTCTCTGTTGTCTGGGTCCATGTCGTTATGTCGGTGTATGTGGAGCGAGAATATCTTTAACCTCTGTTCAGCGTGACCAGATCCGGTACATGGAACGGAACGCAGCCGTAGGGAGTTGTCTCCTTCTTGGGCATCTTCAGCATCGCTTAGCAGCGAGCCTACGCAGACCTCCATGACTAGGCATTGGCGGATAATGCTCGAAAAGGGGGCAGATTCTGCTCGAAAAGCAGTGACCATACAAACCTTATGGCGGGCAATTCCTCGAATTCTGCTCCATTTCTTTATCCACATACCAAACATGCATGAAACTTACCCGAAAAAGCACCGAATTCTGCCAATTTTTCTGCCGGCATTATCCACAGAGGCCTATCCATGACTCATCGTTTCGGTCCGCACTACTACGTTACGCGTACAAGATTCTGTTTTAGACATGGTTATCATTTTACCGTTCACGCTATTTTCAACGGTCCGCGTGTACAGTGTTGCGGAGGGCGAGTCTACTGATTTTTGTGTGTTTTCGAGGCACGGTTAGCAGTTCGGCTTCTGAGTCCTCACTCCTGACGCAACGATAGACGTGTAAGGTAACCCTAGTTGGAATCTTACCGTTTCGTTTTCCCGCTAAACAGAGCTTTCTATCGTCGAAACGGTCCAAACCGACGGTATTTCGGGTGTTGGGTAGGAGCACCGTTGGATCTAGCGCGTGAACTGTAAAATGCCATGTCTACACACACAAAAAAACGGTACAGGCCGGCCGTCGAAAATAGCATGAACGGTAAAATGATGTTGTACGATGTAGGACAAAAATCACGTGATCGTGGTAGATGTAGAAGTGACACACGGTTTGCAATACCGTATTTTCCGGAGTGCGCACTTTAGATGTGCTATTTTAGGCCCTAAATCGCAGGTGCGCACTATGCTCCGAATATGAAATGCATGATTGTACTTCAATGAAGATTGAAGTGTGCATCCCCAATGAAGATTGGGGTGCGCATTATACAAAGGTGCGCACTATACTCGGAAAAATCCGGCAGCTAGCCGCGACGGCGACGTGCCTACACCAAGTACCGTAGGTTATGGCGTAGTGCAGCGGTAGATCTACTCGTAGAGTCGTAGTGCCTATCACTGACGGCCGGAGTCTGTGTGTGTCAAAAACACGATGCAAGCAGACGACGACATGACAAAGCATGTCATTAGTAGTACGCAAATTTACTTCAAAATACATGACATGATTGAGCTACAGTCATGTATTCATGGTATTACGAGTACGGAAAATCAGAAGTCGAAGTACCGGTGATCAGGTAATACCGGTAGTAGGTACATCTACCCAAAACAGACCCAAAAAACAAAAAACAGACCCAGTCACATAGGCAGTTGTTTGGCAGCTAGCACTGAGACTGGCGTAGATCTACTACTGGCGTAGATCTACTGGTTGTCAATACGCGTAATCTGGTAATGCAGGACTCACTGATGCAGACAGCACAACTAGCTTAGCTTGAGCAGTGCATTCCGCCGATTGCGACTGGATGCTACCTGTACAAAAATCTAAGCGCATTGAACATACTTCTTTGAAGAGAAGGCCTTGCGTTTTCTCACTTTTGCGGGGTAGGCCAAGTGACTTTGAATGGACTCGTGACTCAGACTTACTGGGAGTTCTTGCTGGTGGATGCGCCTCAGCGGCCTGGTACAATGGTTCCGAGCAAGCTATTAGCTGTTCTGACGGTGTTGTTTGCATCGTTGCAGACCTGTTTGGCGTTCCCCAAACCCGGAATAGAAGACTGGAGCCTTGAACTGGTTGATCCGGGCACTGTCTCTGTGCAATGGATGACGCTGACACTGGCGGAGAACGCCACCATCGACTTCAAGGGCGCATGTCACTCGGCAGGTGAGGCAACAGTTCATTTGAAATACAGACTACTCATAACGCAGTGTTACCACTATCTAGACTCACTCGAAGAAAGTATAGTGCTTCAGGGAGACTTTGGCGACAATCCAGTGGTGGGGACAGAGTGGGTGCAGATCCCTCTGGATTGCAAAGCAAGTACGACCGGTAGTGGCGATCCGTTTAAGTTCACGGAGCTCGCTCCCGAGGGAGCCTGGCTGAAGGATACCGCATACCACAACACCTGTCTGGATCCTGCGGCCGGACTGAAAGGGAACGCCAGCGAGGCTGTGGCCGACAAGTCGTCCAATGTACCTCCAAATAAGCCAGCAGCAAAGGCACCATCGTGGAAAGTGTTTGCTGCCAAGGTAGCAGGAGCAGTGAGGCCCACGGGAACAAAGAAGCGGTCGCTAAGTGTTAGTGTGAGCGATCTGATGGAGGCCGTGCTTCAAACTCGCACACAGCGCAGCGCTCCGTTCTACAAGACATCAGAGAAGGAGGTGGTATGCAAGACGACCAAGCGCCGGGTGTTCTCCCTGGTCTTCGCCGTGCAAGCTGACCCCGTGTCCAACGGTGGTGTTCTGAACGTCACTGTAGCTGTACAGGTGGAGATGAAGAACCGCTGGGGATACCTGTCTGCGCTCGACTATCCCAATCTGGTCTTCTATGGCATCATGACCGCCCTGTACTCGCTGTATGCGTTCGGCTGGCTGCTTGCACTCATGTGCCACTACAAGGATTTGCTGCGTGTCCAGTTCTGGATTGGCGCCGTCATTGCCCTGGGTACGGTTGAGAAGATGTTGTTCTTCAGCGAGTATAACCGTGGCAACGCCGAGGGTAGAGAGGGCATGTCGTTGCTCGTCGCTGCTGAGATGGTGTCGGCGGGCAAGCGCACACTGGCCAGACTTCTCGTCATCATCATCTCACTGGGCGTTGGCATCGTACGGCCAAGCCTTGGTTCCAAACTCGTCCTCGTTGTCGGCATCGGTATCGTGTACTTCATGGCCGCGTCGGTCGAGGGTATTTTGCGCGCCGTGGCCAGCTCCGAGGACGTCGCCACCACCACGGGACAGGTGATATCGCTGGTGATCGTTCTGCTCGACGTTGGTATTATCGCCTTCATCTACAGGTCGATCAAGGACACGATGCGAACACTACGCCAGCTTCACAACACCGTCAAGCTCTCACTCCACCGGTACTTCTCCAACGCCATCATCTTCGCCGCGGTCGCTTCCGTGGCGTTCAGCACGTGGGCGTTATTGCAGTTCTCCTCCTCGGCCTGCATCAAGGACTGGCAGCATATCTGGCTGCTGGATGGCTTCTGGCACATTCTCTTCAGCTTCCTGCTGCTCTTCATGATGGTGCTATGGAGGCCATCGGAGGACAACAGCCGCTACGCATACTCGTCGTCCGTCGATCTCGCCAGCAACGAGGACGAACCTGAGCAGATGTCCAGTGACGGGTTTGAGAGTATGAAAATGCGCAATCTAGGTTAGGGAGTAACGATACATTAGTGTGTTTGCTTTCCTGTGTCTTGTTGCTGGTCAGTCTTCCCTTTTGGTTTTGACGAGTCGTCTTGTCTGTTCTTCGTTGCAATATTCAATACTACGTACTATAAAAGCCATTGTTCTAACGAGGCGCATATGTAACGATCCCACAAAATTGACTAGTTTACGTGTACCAAAGGTAACGATTCTCACTCATTCTCAACGCTCAATAGGACAGTATATGTATCGATTTCTGTATAACGATTTCTGTTTTAACAACAAATTTCTCCTCGTTAACTCGTTAGAGTTAGCACTTCGTTATTATAATTATTGCTTTTACAGTATTCAATTATCACGCAGCCTAACTTGATGATGATACATGGCGCAGTGAACTGGTTTTAGGAGCATTTCTATTGTACTGAAAGGATAAGCAGCAGCTCTTGGCCTGTTAATCAATTAAGCAGTTCGACCTCCACCAATTGCGCTCTCTGGCCGACCTCAGAATTATGTCGTTACTCGTGAAGTGTCCGTACTCGCAAAGCCCCTTTAAAGATGTATACTGAGTATGAATCCATAATTTGTATAGTATGACATGCAAAATAAAAATATGCTGTGCCCGTTACGTTCAGCAGTTGAAGGTCCTTGAAGCTGTTTGTATTTACATGCACGGGCTTGATCTTTGTAAGCAAATAGGTGTTTGATCAGCAGGATCGTGGAACAGGAAGGTAGAGCCTTGTTCCTGATTTATAACAGGAGCGTTGCTGCCCGTGGTCATAGTTGCAAATGACGCTGGCAGCACTGAACTGCGTGGCTGGTACTCTGCGGCGGCTGCAGTTAAAGCGGTGCATGCATTGCTGTGGATGGCATCCGTTTGCGGTGGCTCGTGTGCTGACGCGGCTGTCATGGCAACGGTCAGGAAGGGTTCGGCAGGTTCCCCCTACGCTGAGCTCTGACCATTACAAAACGACTGTCCGGCTCTACTTTCACTCGTTTCCATCATCTGCAGCCCTGGCCAACATATCCCGTGGGTTGTCCTGGCGACGAAGAAACGGTGCATCTTGGAGCGCCGCACGGAGATCCTCAATTTCTCACGTCTCCTCACGCACTGACGCCAGTGACGGCGTTGCTCCTCTCAGTGGCGACTGCTTGGGGTGTCGGCCTGGTCGACGCTGCCAGGCTCGCTCTGCTGCTCCTGATAAGCACACTCCTTGCCAACTCCTTGTTGTTGTTGTTGTTGTTGTTGTTGTTGTTGTTGTTGTAGAAGTTTATTTAACGTCGCACCACAAACAGGCGATTTCGCCAAGGCATCTGCGTTGGAACAAACATGGCTGTCCTGTATGGTCACGTAATAGATGTGAAACCACTCGATGGAAATACCGTCACAAAGTAAAATCCATTAGCTTACGGTCCAGGAGACGTTGATGCGCGTGTCATCTAGTACAGCGATGGATACGTGGCGCGGGATACCGTCCGGAGCTGAAAATGGATCAGAGCGAGGCCAACAGGCAAGCACGCGCTGAGTATGTATGTCTATCTATGCATGCCTGCTTTGGTGCAGTGCTTAGGGTGGGCAACCCGAAAGGGACAGTGCACCCTGTTTGCCGTACTGATCCATCTACGGAGTATGAGCAATGAGTGGCATAAGCATGACGAGGCTATACAGCTGCAAGCAGCTACAGTAAAACCGGGTTTAAGCAAAAGCGGTCGTTAAAGCCAGGTGGTCTTTAGAACCAGGTCCCACAGTGTCTGCGTAGAACTGTCGGTGCATGGAAAGACGGTCATTAAGAGCAGGTGATTGCTAAACCCAGAGGTCGCTTACACCAGGTTTCACTGTACCAATGTAATGTGTAATATTTATTTATTTTTGCTTTAAAGACTTACCGGCTTGCACTGGTGGAAGAGTAGATACTAGCGGAATGGCTGAAAGAAAGCAAACGCAAACACAGCACATGGCCAACCGGGCACATGCACACAGGCATATACCATATTTAGAAAAGCGATCCTGTCAGCTTTTCTATTATTGTGTTCACATGGCAAGAAAAACGACATCGCTATGCTACGTAAGTTTCTACGTAAGGTGCTCGGTATTTCACTTAGGCTACGTAAGTCTCTACGTAAGGTGCTCGGTATTAGATCTACCAACGGGTGGTAGCCGCGTGCTATGCACGTGCACGGCAGCCGGCAGACATTGTGTTGCAGTGCAGTCCGTGTTCGGATGTGCATGCGCGAGGAACTTCCTTCTTTGGAACTGCTTCTTGTATGAGCTGTTTCGGATATTTCGTCTCCTGGCCTGGCTTATTTCGTTTCGGCGCTGCTGAGACCTCCTTTTGCGGAATATTACTCAATGACAGGTGAGTTGACCAGTTCCCTTTGATTCATTTGCTTGTGTTGACTCTTTCATTTACGAAAAGTGTGCTCATTTTGGGCGGAATGCAATAAATAATGGAAAAGCTGACAGGATCTCCTTTCTAAATTTAGCTTTTCCGCTGCCGAGGCCTCCTTTTACGGAATACTCGAAGACAGGTGATCTCTGAGTTGACCTGTTTCCTTCGATTCATTTGCTTATGCTCACCCTTTCATTTACGGAAACGTGTGCTGATTTTATTCGGATTTAGATCCATTTTTATCTCTTTGCCCTTGTCTACAGTGTGCGAAGAACCCGAGTTCACCTTCTTGACGGTAAGGCTCATGTTAGATGTGTTGTCGAAATACTCATATTCATTGTACATTGGTACGTTACAAGTAAGGCACTGGTCACTGGCATACTATCGTTGGCAGTTCCCAATCTGGAGGGAAAGATTCAAGGACCCATTGACCGAGTTTGCAAAATAAATTCGCATACGGTATCCGGGAAAATCTCCATTGTGGAGAGGTTCAGTAAACTTGTTTGCTTCATACGAAACAAGCCCATGGGTGCAGTCTCGTCTCGTCAAGATCTCGTACTTGTGTGATTGGATTTGTTTACTCGAGTCTGGGGCTGTTTGATTTATTATTTGTGAGTACCGCCGAGATTGCACTGCCCCAAATAAAGTTTCGTGCCGCCAAAGCAAGAATTACGATCTGCAATCTGTTTGTAGTACCTGCAAGAATGTGCTGTACATGTATCGCACTTTCTCTATTGCTGTTTCAGTTGCCGTCATGTTGCTAAATAAACGTTCAGTAGAGAGGTTCTGCAAAACGAAAATTCGAACAAAGTTTCACGACAGTCCTTGCGAAAGTGTGTACAAATTTTTGCACGAACTTTGCGTTCTGCACATTTTCGTAGTTTGCGCGGGCGAAGTGCACGTACGCCATGACCCGATCTCACGAAATTTCCTACGACAGTTCATTTCGTGTTCCCTGCAAGTTTCGCGTCCAAAGTTGGTACGCTTTCCAACGGCCAAAGAGAGTTGGAAAGCTTGTGTCTTTGTGGGTAACCTGAACATTTGGGCTCATGCAAAATCGCACCGATTTTGGGATTTCCCCACAACTTTTTGCGTCCGCAAAAATGTTGTGCTGGACCGCATTCCTGTCACTTCGCAGTGGCTTTTCGTTGGTGCAGTTTGTATTTTGGAGTTCTATGACATTTTGGGTCTAACATGATCATGGAAGAGTGCTCTTTCGACGAGAACAGGGCTTCAACTGTAGCTTTACAGCAGGAAAGAAAATCGATGCTGGTGGTCAGAGGGAAGACGTGATTGAACGATTTCTTGGCTGTTTTATGTTGGCAAGTCAAATATTCACCCTGCCGGGGCGTAGGCAGGTTAGTTTTTCTTCAGCTTCGGCCGTTTTTACCTCTGCTGCTGAACAGCCAGATTCCTGGACGTCAACTGCCGGCCAAGCATGTCATTGTTACGTACGGCCGGCCTGCTGCGAGTGTTCATCCAAATAATAGTGTGATCTACAGCGGGGCTGCCAAGTTTGTCCATTGATGCTGTCCAGCCAACTTTGTTGCTGCGTCTTATCAGCCAAATCCAGTGTCATCTGCTGCGAATATGCCAAATTTGGCCATTGCTACTACTTCTAGTCCGTCACATACAGTATTATCTGCGGAGAATCTGCCAAATGATTCGTCCAGTGCAGCTGGTCAGCCAACCATTGTGGCATCTGCTGCAGGCCTGGTGAATGTTGCTGTTTGTCAGTCAACATGTAAAACCATCGACCATGTATAAGTAATCACTCGTACATTGTTCACAATGCAGTATGTTGCTGGACACCCATATTCGCCCTTCACAGCCAGTCAGCCACTAATTTTCCTGCTGGTGGTCATCCGTATATGCCAGCTTTGTCGGTCGGTCGGTACCCGTATGTCGCGTACTGCATTCAGTTGCTCATGTTGCCAGCTGCAACTGTAGCGTATAGCGTATTCCCGTACGTTAGCATATTCCCGTACGTTACTGTATTCCCGTACGTTAGCATATCCCCGTACTGTATCCCCATACGTTAGCGTATCCCCGTACACTAGCGTACGGAGTCTGCCTTTGCATAAAAGCTGCTGCTCACGATTCTTTTATAGCCAGTCAGTTAATTTAGTTGCCAGTTAGTTAATTTAGTTGCCAATCAGTTATAGTTAATTTCATTGCCAGTTTCCAGTACATTTCAATTGCCAATTACAGTGTGTTCACTGAGACCTTTGTGCGTTCTTGCCTCCGAGAGACTGCGGCCCGCTACAAATTGGTGGCAGCGGTGGTTAAAGACAACTTTGTCAGATTCGACCCCACCTGTTTTACGCGCTACAAATTGGTGGCAGCGGTAAATTCATTTTGGTTCATTCTATACCTAACTGTGTTACTTTACACGTTTCTCGGACCCCCATGGCTCAACCTGCTGCAGCTCCGTGCGACGAATCAAGATGAGAATCATGTTTCTTGCCTTCCTGGGCTTGGCCCTGCTTATTAACCTGCAGCACAGTCAGGGTGCTAGCGTGGATCACCCTTCTCTCCGCACGGCACACACTGGAGACTCCGATGGCGATTCCAAGCGACCCGCTACCTACATGTATACTACCGGTGGTGATGGCGAAGATGATGCAGACGACGACAGGCAGGCTGCTGACCAAGACAAGGAGTTTATTCCCCAAGCCCAGCAGCGTTTGATTTTCGCCGGCACGCAGTTGGCAGACGGCCGAACCCTGAGTGACTTCAATGTTCAGCACGAGTCCACTATTCACTTGGTACTTCGTCTCCGTGGTGGAATGCAGAATTTCGTCACCACTCTTCCTGGCTAGACCATCACTCTTTACGTCGCGCCAAGCGATGCTATCGACAATGTGAAGACCACGATTCCAGACGAGGAGTTAGTGATCTGCCAGACGTCGAGCTAGCCGCTCTGAGTGACCGGCTCAACCAAGATGAAGATAAAACCTGACTCGCCCTCCGCCATAGCTCCAGCCGCCGCCGTGGTTACTTACGCTGATTCCAGGTATGGCATTTTCTTTCCCGTCTTCCTTCAGTCTCCCTGTTCTCTTCAGTCTTCCTTTATGCGAGTGTGTGAATCCAGTTTAGTTTGGTAGGCGTCTGATCATGGTGAGCCACGGTTTACCCAGCTAACGTGGGACAATGTGTGTGACAACGCCCCTTATAGTTATAGTGTATTCAGTTCGGTTTTTGAACTGCGATGTTCCTGGCGGGTTGTGCCAGCGTTGTGCAGCAAGAGTGCTGTGGCTTTTCAGGTCCTATTTTGAGGACAGTTCTTTCCCCTTTTGACCCCGTGAGATCGTGTGAACCTGGTGTGCTTCTACTTTATGATTTGTTTATCAGTTCATTCTTCTGTCTATTCCAAACGTTATCATTTCCGATATTATTTGCCATACTCCGGTTGACGCTCTCCCAGTAACTCGCGATCTACTATAATGTTCACGACTCCATACCTGTATTATATTATTCAAGTCATCCATCCATTCTGCCTATCTCTTATCGTCGAGTTTATTTCGACGCGACCATGCATGCCGCCAGTTTTTTTCAGTTGTTGATGTCCAGCTATCACCTACATGTAGTATTCGAATCACGAGGACGTGATTGTATTTGAGAGGGGAGGTGTAGCGTATAGCGTATTCCCGTACGTTAGCATATTCCCGTACGTTACTGTATTCCCGTACGTTAGCATATCCCCGTACTGTATCCCCATACGTTAGCGTATCCCCGTACACTAGCGTACGGAGTCTGCCTTTGCATAAAAGCTGCTGCTCACGATTCTTTTATAGCCAGTCAGTTAATTTAGTTGCCAGTTAGTTAATTTAGTTGCCAATCAGTTATAGTTAATTTCATTGCCAGTTTCCAGTACATTTCAATTGCCAATTACAGTGTGTTCACTGAGACCTTTGTGCGTTCTTGCCTCCGAGAGACTGCGGCCCGCTACACAACTAGCCAGCGAGTTATCTCACATCACGGTAATAATGGACGTACCTCACAGTGCTGCCCCTGCATGGGCTCTTTGGCTGCGTGAATGAGAGGAGAGATTTTCACAAAAAAATTCCGGGGTTCCAGTAAGTAGCGGCAACACCCCGACCGCTCAGCAAGCAACTTCTGCACAAGCAGCAAGATGTTCGGGCGTAGTGTGAGAGCCGGCATCAATCTAAGTCTGGAGGCCGTGGAGAATGATCAAACCATGATGGCAGAGATGCTGCAATATTTGAGTGGCGCGGAAGTGGATGGATTTGATGTGGCCGCCTCCTATTCTCAGTAGCGGTATTGCAGCAGAGGAGGCTAGCCGAGTTCTTGGCAGCCACCAAGAAAAAGCTGGAATCGCCCACAGCGGCAATCTGACAAGTGAGATGCTTTACAGCCACACCTGTGCCGAGGGCATATAAATCCCCTCAGCTACCACCTGGGCTGAATTATCCATCAGGCAAGTGTACATGATGATAAACAATGTCTGTTTTGGGCTTAAGGTATTCATTTTGCATTGAATGAGTGGTCAGGCTATGCAACGAGCTTCTTACAAGTGGATGAGTATAATGTAGGGGCCTGGTGGGTCATGCAATTTGTGTGCAAGGGATGTATTTACTCATAATTCTCGGTGCTTTGCCGCTAAACCAGTGATGAAACATCACTATGATCCATGGACATGAAACACAGAATCCATTATAAGGTATATGGGTACCTACGAAAGCATGAATAAGGAATAACGAGCATGAATGAGACAAGGGTACCTGCGGAAGCATGAATAAGGAATAACGAGCATGAATGAAACAAGGGTACCTGCGGAAGCATGAATAAGGAGTAACGAGCATGAAGGAGACAAACACCGAAAAGTGTGAAATAGTTGTGTAGCCGATTACCGGATATCTGGTATCCTATTCTTACTTTGCCCTTGTCAGTGAAGTGTAAGAGAGCCCCAGTGCGGCTCAGAAGTGTGAAGGGTGCAAATGCCTTCGGGCAATGAGGAGAGAGAGAGAGAGAGAGAGAGAGAGAGCTAATGCCACAGTGGCACAATTTCGTGGGTGTGAATGTCTTCAGGCAATGAGAGAGGGAGAGAGCTAATGCCGCAGTGGCACAGTTTGGTGGGTGTGAATACCTTCGGGCAATGAGAGAGAGAGAGAGAACTAATGCCGCGGTGGCACAGTTTGGTGAGTGTGAATGCCTTCGGGCAATGAGAGAGAGAGAGAGAGAGAGAGAGAGAGAGAGAGAGAGAGAGAGAGCTAATGCCACAGTGGCACAATTTCGTGGGTGTGAATGTCTTCAGGCAATGAGAGAGAGAGAGAGAGCTAATGCCGCAGTGGCACAGTTTGGTGGGTGTGAATACCTTCGGGCAATGAGAGAGAGAGAGAGAACTAATTCCGCGGTGGCACAGGTTGGTGGGTGTGAATGCCTTCGGGCTATGAGTGAGAGAGAGCTAAAGCTGTGTTCACAACTGACGCGGGAAACCACGCGTTTGTGCGTATTTTTGCTGGCTTTTGGGGCGCCATGCTTACGGAAACGCGCCGAAATGGAACTTCCAACATGTTGGAATTTTCAGCGCGTATCAGGCGCGTATCAGCGTACATGCCAGTCACTTTGACTGGTGGGGTCAAAAAATTAGTACTTGAAGATGTCGCACGCGCTAAATACGACTCGGATTGCTGTTTTTTGTGAAAGGCTGAGCGCGCGTTTGGGGGCGCATGAACCGCAAGCGTACCGCGTCCACGCGCCAGTTGTGAACACAGCTTAATGCCGCGGTGGCACAGAGATATTGCCAAAGTGGCACAGTTTTGGTGGGTTTGAATGCTTTCGGGCAATGAGAGAGAGAGAGAACTAATGCCGCGGTGGCACCGAGATATTGCCGAAGTGGCACAGTTTAGTGGGTGTGAATGCCTTCGGGCTATGAGTGAGAGAGAGCTAATGCCGCGGTGGCACGGAGATATTGCCGAAGTGGCACAGTTTTGGTGGGTGTGAATGCTTTCGGGCAATGAGAGAGAGAGAGCTAATGCCGCGGTGGCACCGAGATATTGCCGAAGGGGCACAGTTTGGTGGGTGTGAATGCCTTCGGGCAATGAGAGAGAGAGAGAGAGAGAGAGAGAGAGAGAGAGAGAGAGAGAGAGAGCTAATGCCACAGTGGCACAATTTCGTGGGTGTGAATGTCTTCAGGCAATGAGAGAGAGAGAGAGCTAATGCCGCAGTGGCACAGTTTGGTGGGTGTGAATACCTTCGGGCAATGAGAGAGAGAGAGAGAACTAATGCCGCAGTGGCACAGTTTGGTGGGTGTGAATGCCTTCGGGCTATGAGTGAGAGAGAGCTAAAGCTGTGTTCACAACTGACGCGGGAAACCACGCGTTTGTGCGTATTTTTGCTGGCTTTTGGGGCGCCATGCTTACGGAAACGCGCCGAAATGGAACTTCCAACATGTTGGAATTTTCAGCGCGTATCAGGCGCGTATCAGCGTACATGCCAGTCACTTTGACTGGCGGGGTCAAAAAATTAGTACTTGAAGATGTCCCACGCGCTAAATACGACTCGGATTGCTGTTTTTTGTGAAAGGCTGAGCGCGCGTTTGGGGGCGCATGAACCGCAAGCGTACCGCGTCCACGCGCCAGTTGTGAACACAGCTTAATGCCGCGGTGGCACAGAGATATTGCCGAAGTGGCACAGTTTTGGTGGGTGTGAATGCTTTCGGGCAATGAGAGAGAGAGAACTAATGTCGCGGTGGCACCGAGATATTGCCGAAGTGGCACAGTTTGGTGGGTGTGAATGCCTTCGGGCTATGAGTGAGAGAGAGCTAATGCCGCGGTGGCACGGAGATATTGCCGAAGTGGCACAGTTTTGGTGGGTGTGAATGCTTTCGGGCAATGAGAGAGAGAGAACTAATGCCGCGGTGGCACCGAGATATTGCCGAAGGGGCACAGTTTGGTGGGTGTGAATGCCTTCGGGCAATGAGAGAGAGAGAGAGAGAGAGAGAGAGAGAGAGAGAGAGAGAGAGCTAATGCCACAGTGGCACAATTTCGTGGGTGTGAATGTCTTCAGGCAATGAGAGAGAGAGAGAGCTAATGCCGCAGTGGCACAGTTTGGTGGGTGTGAATACCTTCGGGCAATGAGAGAGAGAGAACTAATGCCGCAGTGGCACGGTTTGGTGGGTGTGAATGCCTTAGGGCGATGAGAGAGAGAGAACTAATGCCGCAGTGGCACGGTTTGGTGGGTGTGAATGCCTTCGGGCAATGAGTGAGAGAGAGAGAGAGCTAATGCCGCAGTGGCACCGAGATATTGCCGAAGTGGCACAGTTTGGTGGGTGTGAATGCCTTCGGGCAATGAGAGAGAGAGAGAGAGAGAGAGAGAGAGAGAGAGCTAATGCCACAGTGGCACAGTGTGGTCGGTGTGAATGCCTTCGGGTAATGAGAGAGAGAGAGAGAGCTAATGCTGCAGTGGCACAGTTTGGTCTGTGTGAATGCCTTCGGGTAATGAGAGAGAGAGAGAGAAAGAGAGAGAAAGAGAGAGAGAGAGAGAGAGAGAGAGAGAGAGAGGAAGAGAGAGAGCTGATGCCGCAGTTTCATGGGTGTGAATGCCTTTGGGAAACGAGTGAGAGAAATATTGCCAAAGTGGCACAGTTTGATGGGTGTGAGTACCGTCGGGGAATTAGTGAGAAATACAGTACAGTACCTCTTTGGCCTGCAGTTGTGTGTTGTGTTTGTGCTTCGCTTCTGTGACTTGTATGTTTCCACAGGTGGAGGCGTTGGGCACGGAAGTGACATATCTTGTCTTAACCTTGCTCTCAGTTGTGTGGCTATCGCAGTGGTCTGAAGAGCACGAAGAATGCCTGGGTTCAGGGGGGCCATTTGGTACCGACCGAGTCAATGCCCTGACCGTACAGTATGGACTGTGGCCTACATACAGACGTTTTGGCATGATCACATCAGCAGCTGGGCCAGCCATTGTATGGCGAGACACATGCTTGGCATTTACCATGGCCTTTACTTCTCTATGACGTATACCAGGGTCGAGAGCTGTTTTCTATAGATGCTGCGCGAGTAGGATGTTAACGAGAGTGTTGTTCAGGAACATGGATAGTGCAGTCTGCCTTACTGGACGAATCCAAACCTCGTATTGGCAAATATTGGGAATCTATGCAAGCGCTATGCAGCCGAATCGGATGACACAATTTGACAGGTAACACAGAGTATATGGCAAGGCATGTACCCAGGGGTATCCTTTTCTGTCGCCATTGCCGAGCCACCGTGCTCACAGCAGAGACTTCTGTGTGTGTTATTGTTGTGAAGTGGACCACAAAGACGGTACGCTTTCCAACGGCCAAAGAGAGTTGGAAAGCTTGTGTCTTTGTGGGTAACCTGAACATTTGGGCTCATGCAAAATCGCACCGATTTTGGGATTTCCCCACAACTTTTTGCGTCCGCAAAAATGTTGTGCTGGACCGCATTCCTGTCACTTCGCAGTGGCTTTTCGTTGGTGCAGTTTGCATCCCACCCTCCCACCCCTGACTTCTGGGTGTGTGTTTATCGATATTATCGTATTGGTTTTTCTTATTGGCCATGTGGCTGTTGCAGTTACGACTGCTTTTCTTTTTTAGTTAAAAAACGTAGGGGTGGTGTGTGCGTCGTGGGCCATTGTATGGTTACATACAGCTTCAGATTGTATGGCTAGTGACAGGGGGGTTGAGTCTGCAGGGGAAGAATACAGTGATTGAACTGAAGCTGGATGATGACCGTGTGGTGAGTGTGTGGGGGTTTCGAGATGCCGTCCTGGGGCAGGGATGTCGGTCCTTTAGCTTGGACGGGTGTTGTTACATTCATTGTAACATTTTGTCGTTTTCTGTGTTTTGCTGTGCGACGACAGTAGCAGCAGTGTCTTGTGCTAATTTTCTTATGATATCAGGCCCTATGCGTACAATTATTCAAAAAAAAAATCAGGAAGGAGATAATAATATCAATAATAAAGCCATTGCCGAGCCACCGTGCTCACAGCAGAGACTTCTGTGTGTGTTATTGTTGTGAAGTGGACCAGAAAGACCATGCGAAGTTTCGCACTTCATGACGTAGAACGAAAGTTTGTACGCATTTTCGTTTTGCAGAACCTCTCTAGTGACTCATTTGTTTCATACGAGACTAGTCAATGAGTTGGTGTGGCTTAGAATCTTTCGCTGTAGAAGAAATCTATTCGTATGTCTATTGGAGAAATAATTGTATTCACTGGTTATAGGACTCAGTATAGAGTCCATGCACTATATGATGTCCAGCACCCTATCTTAGTAAAATCAAGTGCATTTGGTCCTATTACCCACCGTACAGACCTACATCTTCCGCAATTCGAAGCTACCTGGGTAGAGATATCGCCATCCACTGGAACCTCTGCTTGCCCCACGCGCCAGCAGCCCATCCAAATTGCGGCTGTCTACCGCCCACCGTCCACCGACCCGTCGGTGATAGATAACTTTTACGCCTCGTTTCAAAGCTGCTTGTCTAAAATACGGACCCCTGGCTCGCCAGTCCTCATCATGGGAGATTTCAATGCTATATGTTCCACCTGGTATGGAACAACAACAGACACTGCAGGCCACCACCTTTCATGTCTTCTTGACATGTTTGCCTTGCAGCAACACGTCACATTCTCGACCCACCGCTCCCACAAAGGCAATGAGGCTGCTCTAGACCTGATGATCACTGACACTGCAGCCAGCATCTGCGATCCGCGCCCCTCAGCCCCTCTCGGTCAGTCGGACCACTCAATTGTTCTCGGCCGTTTGTGCATCCCGACATGTATCGCCGAAAATTAAAATTTCACACAAAACCTCACAATAATCACACACAGAATGAAAAGCTACATGTAGAAGACCTTTTCCCCTCGTGATCCTCTTTCCTATGCATACATGACATCAAGAGTACATACCGGGGGTTATGTACTCTTGATGACATGCATGTTGCCAATTGTTGGTGCAGTACAAGTTTAGTGTTGAAAGCAGCATTTCAACTGTTGTGATTATTGTGAGGTTTTGTGTGAAATTTTAATTTTCGGCTATCACATTTCGTTAATTTCTTACTTTTTAGACGGGGTCCATGGACTAGAACACAATAACCTTTTTTAGAAAACTGCCATAAAGCAGTTTTTATTGCTATAATCCCGTTTGGTCAGCAATGACAGTTGTCGCTAGAGTGGTGCGAGAGCCACCCGGACCCAGAAAACGCTCTGCAGTGGGATTCGTCACTTGTTGTTGTAGAAGTTTTCGCCTGTTTGTAGTGCGACGTTAAATTTTAACGTCGCACTACAAACAGGCGATTTCGCCTCCTTTGATACATGTGGACGACGGAAGGAATGAGAGAGAGGGGGGGGACAGAAGTATGGAGAGAGGAAGGGTAGAAATAAATAAGCAATCAACCTCAGGGCTACACCAAAGCAAAAACGGAATGGGAACATACTATAATACAAAATAGCTTCATACATAGGTATATTGCAAAACACGTTTACTATTCTTCAGTCCGCTATACTGTAAATATACAAATTTTCGGCAGCTATTTAATTTCTGCTATATTCGGCACCGACCCAAAACGCCTAAATTAAAACGCCGATGAAATTTTTCACAGCATCTGTCGCACTATACCGTGCCCTCTACCCCACGCCGAAAATAAATCGCCGCCGAAATGTCAAAAATCGTGAAGTGCCGAAATTTTGCAGCGCCGAAATTTTGTATATTAATTTTACAGTACCACAGAAACACACTAGCCGAAAAGCATTTAAACGGAGCCATGATGCGCTTTTAGCAGGGCACAGAACTGAATATGGCTGGGCTCGGAACGGAGATCAGGCAGGAGCTGGTTCCACAGGACTGCTCCGATGAACTGCATGGTCGCTCGACCCGCAGGACTTGCTGGAAATACATAATAACATGGCGAGCTGAGCGTGGGTGTTGGCGGGCAAACGGAGCACGTGACCAAGTAGAGCCATGCGCTGGTGGTTGATGCAATGATGGTGATGCTGAGGGGGTGAGGTTGGCATCTCCTGTACAGTGCATCATTTAAGATGTGTCGAGGTCTTGGCGGGCAATTCCTCGAATTCTGCTCCATTTCTTTATCCACATACCAAACATGCATGAAACTATTACTTACCCGAAAAAGTACCGAATTCTGCCAATTTTTCTGCCGGCATTATCCGCAAAGGCCTATCCATGACTCATCGTTTCGTTACGCGTACGCTCGTTACGTTACGCGTACAGGATCATCTGTAGTAGACATTGTTACAAATGTTAGCATTTTACCGTTCACGCTATTTTCGACGGTCGGAGTGTACAGTGGTGCAGTGGTGCAGTGGCGTGGTGTTTTCGAGGCACGGTTAGCAGTTCGGCTTCTGAGTCCTCACTCCTGACGCAACGATAGACGTGTGAGGTAACCCTAGTTGGAATCTTACCGTTTCGTTCTCCCGCTAAACAGAGCTTTCTATCGTCGAAACGGTACCAAACCGACGGTATTTTGGGTGTTGGCCCAACACCCAAAATACCGTCGGTTCCCCAACACTGTTGGGTATGAGCACCGTTGGATCTAGCGCGTGAACGGTAAAATGCCATGTCTACACACGTACACACAAAAAACGGTGCAGGCCGACCGTCGAAAATAGCGTGAACGGTAAAATGCTAACCTGTAACCATGTCTAATAATCTGATGTTGTACGATGTAGGGCAAAAATCACGTGATCGTGGTAGATGTACAAGTGACACACGGTTTGCACTAGCTAGCCGCGACGGCGACGTGCCCAACATTGGCAACAAGACAGAGTACTAGAGTTAGTAGTAGTGTTGAAACGAATAATCGAATAATCGAATAATTTAGAATATTCGTGGGGTGAACGAATAATCGAATAGTCGTAGGAATTAGCAGAAATCGAAAAAAAACAAAAAAAAAACAAAAAAAAACGATCTATGCTCAGTGCTGACACCCTACTGATATTTGCACCGCGTAGATCTGCTCGTAGTATTTCTTCTCAATCTCTTCTCCTCCAAGTTTTAATCTCATATCGGTATCTAGTAATACAATAGTCATGTACTTCTGTTCTTTCCATACGAGGGAAACATGGATGCAGTGAATGTGATTTTCGGTCTTTGACCACTTTCGACCAAGACCCTATGCAGAGCTGGATCAGGCGTTGCACACTCTGGGGGGTTATGTACTCTTGGCACCTCCACATAACAAAATCCGATAATCAGAAAAAAATTATAAAAAAAAACTACTTAAAAAGTGCTGAAAAAGTGTTGAAAAATGCCATCATGCGTATGATAGAATATATTATAGATTATTCGTTCGATGGAGGGCGAAATTATTCGATAGATTATTCGTTCGAAGAATCCGTGTTCGGTTTAAACACTAGTTAGTAGTTCAAGTAGGCTATGGCCTAGTATAGTGCAGTGGTACTACTCGTAGTGCGTTAGCAGCCTATCACTGACGGCCGGAGTCTGTGTGTGTCAAAAACACGATGCAAGCAGACGACGACATGACAGAGCATGCCATTGGTATTACGCAAATAAAATGCAGGTTTGCAACGGGCAAACCAAAGTTATCATGCCACAGAAGCACTCGCGGCCAGCGCCTCGCAGGCAGTCCGCAACGCCGGCTGTCATCGTACATCGTCCCCAAGCGTGGGAAAATGGCACATGCGCCAGCGTGGGACTCACAGCCTTACTGGCAGAGAACAGCAGCGAGACCTTTCTATGCAAACAAATTTGTTTGAGCACCTTGGCTTGCAATATCAGCAGTGTTGTGCGAATTTTCTAGCTAGCCTATCATGAGTCGTTTTCAAACAGCAGCACCAGGAGATCCGCGAGCTAATCCGCTCCTCCATCCGAGAAGCCATTTCCGGGGACGACTCTGGCGAGCCGGATGCTGATATCGCCTGCGCACAAGACCTGAACTCGGCAGGTACTACTGAGGTAGGCTTGACTCTGACGTGCCTGTACATGCATCTCCACCACATGCCCACACCCGTCCCCTGTGTGTTGCACATGTGGCCGAGAGTGGTGGAGAAAGTGCTGCGAGGGGAGTTCGTAGATTTAGCACTCCTCCTCAGGCTCCTGCGCCCCTCAGCAGTGCCCGCTGAACCCTCAGCCAAACGTTTCAGGCTCGAGAACGACTCGGATGGGTCAGTAGTGCTGGCCCCAGCATAGCAGAAACAGCGAGAGTCGAGTATAGACAGTGGCCTGGGCCGAAGCGTGGGCAGTGTTGTCCATCATTGTAGGCATGCAATGCACACACTACCTGAACAAACTGTTGGTAGACCAGCATCACGTCCTAAGGGTGTTAAGCATTCTACCCTCAGCAAGAATCTTAGATCAGCTTTTGACTACCCTGATGTTGTGGATGCTCACCTGGGGCAAGAGGGCATGTCTTGGTGTCATGCCAAATAAATCGGGTGGGCATCGCTTGATCATGCATCTTTCAGCCCCGGAAGCTGGTCCGACCCGTGCGCATGCGCTAGTCGTGTCTCTTGCACTGTCATTGCTGTTTTGACTCTGGAGCATGCAACTTGCGGAACATTTGTTCCCACACACTTTCCTTCCCAACCTCCCACCCGTTACCTCAACTCACGTTTCTGGCGCACACATGACGTTGTATTTCTCGCTCAACATGTTTCGGTTGCATATACGGCATCGGGCGTGTTCTTTATCTCTTGCCAATATGTGCTTGCCATGCCTACATGATGCCAAATCGCCATTGGGGTTATACACCCGGTTTTTTCCCTCACTACTGCGTCCGTCGGCGCGAGGGTTTTTTCCCGGCTGGCTTGGTCCAGGAAAATTAATCTGACGGTCCCAAGTGGTTCTGCATCATGGCCTATTTCTGTTATCCGCATGCACATCTTTCCCATTTGAGACACACTCTGTTCTCAGTGCTTGCTTTCATGCCTCACTCGTGCTTCGGTTCACATCTGGCTGCGGCCAACTACCCTTCAATTTGCGTGTTGTCGCTATTGCTGTCTATAATCTGTGTGTACCAGTATATATGTGGCGCGAGAATGTATTCTTACAATCCATGAGAATATATGCTCTCAACTGTCATGCATACCTTTATATTTAGCATTAGGTGGCTCTACTCAGAGTCATTGGCGGCTCCATGCGGAGTCATTTGCCGGCTCCATGCGGAGTCATTTGCTCCATGCGGAGTCATTTGCCAGCTCAGCTCTAGCGGTCCCGAGCAGAGCTATCATACTAGTTGCTCGAATCGGCGCTCCCATGGAATGGCATTGCCCTATTCAGAGACATCAGTTGGTCCAAGTCCCCCAGCCTTCAGCTCTTCACTGACACGCCTGGCGTCGGTTTCGGAGGGCTTTACAACACAGCACGGTTCTATGGCACATGGTCAGCAGACCAGTCGGATGGCCTATTTCGCAGCATTATCTGGCGGGAACTCTACCCAATTGCCATTGCGCTCTCTTTATGGGGAGAACAATGGGCGCATCATGCTGCCCAACGCCAACAAACAGACTACTTCAATAGAGCACATCATCTCCGTCAGACGCTACTGATAAAGGCCGGCGACCTAATTAGGGACTCAGTAGCCCCAAGTTCTGCCCGCACATACCCGCCAGGGTCTGGGGCGTATCTGAAGCTGTGTACACAACTGGGATGCCAGCCGAGTAGGCCGTCGGTAAATGACTTACTTGCATTCATCACCCACTGCGTACCCGGTCACAGATCTAGCGCAACCATCCGAGTATATGTATCCGCCGTGAGGTATTACCTCCTCTGCCATGGTGGGCCGTCACACACAACTCAGCACGATAGAGTTACAGCAGCCCTGAAGGGAGCGGAGCGTCAGCAATGGCAGCACCGCCAGCAAGCAGCACCGACACAATGTCAACGCCAGGCTATCACCCAATCAGACCTGCAGCAGCTCTTGACCGTGATCCAGCGCTCCCACTACTGCGAATCGGACAGGTGCATGCTCTGGGCCACCTTCATGACAGCCTTTGCGGGATTGCTCATAGTGAGCGAGGATACTGCCGCCTCTCCCGCTCCGCTTCGAATGGCCGCACTCTGACCCTGGGTCAAGTCTCACTCACTGGGACTCAGATCAGCATACGACTCGGGATAACGAAGACCTCCCAACGTGGCACTGGGGGCAAGTCATCTTGCAGCCATGGTCCGGCAGCCAGCTCTGCCCTGTCCAAGCAATGCACAAGTACCACGCTATCCGCCACGCAACGCCAACGACGTCACCGCTGTTCATATTCCGAAGTGGGCAATATTTCACAGTCAAAGATGTGAACTACTGGATGACGAGAGCCCTAGATCCGGGTGTTAGCAGTCACTCCCTCAGGATTGGCGGGGCTACTGCAATGGCCGGAAGGAATGCGTCAGCTTGGCAGCTCCAGAAGGCCGGCCGCTGGGCTAGTGACATGTACAAAACGTACCTCCGTGTGCCGGCTGGCCTGCCTACTGGCCAGCAATGAGCCGGCTACACTGCCATGTGTGCATGCGTGTGCTGCTGGGCACTGTTTTTGTATCAATCCTGCCCAAAATACTCTAAGCACTCTGCACCCCCTTATGTGAGAATATGACCTCTCAGCAGCTTGCCCGATTAAGGATCTCTGCTCCAGCCTGGACCACATACTCAAACTCTTTAACGCATTGTGTTGCGCACTGTCACTGCTAAGCCTATCTGCATGCATGTAGCACAGCGTTTACTCAACCGCAGAAAGAAAGCAAGAAAGAAAATATGGCTAAGAGCAGTGTGTATAAGCGGGGTTGCCACTAACCACTGACTCTTCTTGGGGAAGCAAGCAAAGCCCCTCAGCTGAATTCATTTTGGAACAATTCTCTGCATGAGCTTTCAAGCACTGGCGGCACGCGCTGCCCAGCAGCAGGACCACATGGTCCCAGCAGGACCAGCTGGTCCCAGCATAGACACATTGTGTCCAGCAGCCAGGCCAATTGGCCCCAGCATACAGCAGGACCGTCCGGTCCCAGCAGTCATTTGACTACCTGCGCACAGCCGTGCCCCACATGGGCACAGCAGCATTAGTTAGGACCACATGGTCCCAGCATAGACACATTGTGTCCAGCAGCCGGGCCAATTGGCCCCAGCATACAGCAGGACCGTCCGGTCCCAGCAGTCATTTGACTACCTGCGCACAGCCGTGCCCCACATGGGCACAGCAGCATTAGTTAGGACCACATGGTCCCAGCATAGACACATTGTGTCCAGCAGCCGGGCCAATTGGCCCCAGCATACAGCAGGACCGTCCGGTCCCAGCAGTCATTTGACCAGCAGTCATTTGACTACCTGCGCACAGCCGTGCCCCACAAGGGCACAGCAGCATTAGTTAGGATCATTGGCCTTAATCTCTTGCACTGCCTGCCATCTACCAGCATTGTTACAGAATTTTCTACAATCCCGCTTTGCGGGGCCGCCGGGTATAAATGCATTGTTGCAAACAATTCGCTGATTACAAATTCTGTTACAAAACACTTGATATGATCCAGCCGCAGCAGCTCGGCAACCCCAACTTCCACTTGCTTGATGTGCGTGTGGGTGATAATTTTAATTTACTGCAAGATACATGACATCAGGGGCGTACGCCGCTCGCCTCCAGGAGTGGTTCCCATGCCAACTGATGAACCAACATTCCACACAATTGTATCCCACGGAGTTTCTGCTTATTCTCCTCAGACTGGGTGAAATTTTCATCCACAAGCTGCTAGACGATGTCATTGCTATGCATTTTTGATTTTAAAAGACTGAACTTTTTCCCGTTTTATGGATGTTTTGTTCAGCATGACGATTGCATGCAGTCTTGAAAGCTGCCTAAGTTTCGAATCATCTGGAGCAAACATCACACAGGGCAAGCAGAGGCCACCATTGCACGCCGGTCAAAAGACTACTACTGACTACCCAAGGTAGCTCCTGTAACAAGGATAGTTGAAAGTGGCGCTGTTTGCCATCCATCTGGACACGCACAGGAAATGAAATTCTTCGCCTTCGGTGGCGCACAATGATTGTCGGTGACGCCGGAAATCTTTTCCGTGTCCGGCAAATGTCGGGGGACTGGATTCCACTGTGGACGTCGACTTTCAGAATATTCCTTCGAACACATATCCCTTCCAACACACTCCCATGTCACTGAAGTAACAACGGTCGCTCTACAGCTTCGCCGACGATTTCTTCCTCAGCGCTGCTCGATGCATGCAGCCTTCGCTTGCAAGTCAGGTGCGTCTCCATTCTCATCTATCTCTTGACCTTCGCCACTAGCACTGGCTACACGCTTTGCCTGCTGCTCAAAATAGCTCTGAATAGAGCGCTGGCCCTCTGGATGTGGATGCTTCATTTTTCTTTTCCACAAAGCGAAAGCATCGTCCAAAACAAGACGAACTTCGTCAAAACAAACTGCAAAGGAATTAATTATTTGACTCTTGAGA
>NC_088651.1:22744408-22792252 GCF_964019385.1 Sycon ciliatum | reverse complement strand
TTTTCCGCTGTGTGCAAGTGTACGGTACCATGCAAACATGAACATGTAAAAGGCGGCGCTCACCAGTCTTGCGTAGTAGCCCGGCTTACGCACGCGACACGTGGCGCGTCTCGTGTACTGGCCCGGCTTATGCATGCGACAGGCTTGTACGCGAAAAGCTGTTGCAGATTTCATGCTTCTACACGAGACAGGCTTATGCACAAATCCGGCTTATGCACGCGACATTACGGTACATGTAGTACAATAGTGTCATGTATCTTGCAGTAAATTAAAATTATCACCCACACGCACATCAAGCAAGTGGAAGTTGGGGTTGCCGAGCTGCTGCGGCTGGATCATATCAAGTGTTTTGTAACAGAATTTGTAATCAGCGAATTGTTTGCAACAATGCATTTATACCCGGCGGCCCCGCAAAGCGGGATTGTAGAAAATTCTGTAACAATGCTGGTAGATGGCAGGCAGTGCAAGAGATTAAGGCCAATGATCCTAACTAATGCTGCTGTGCCCTTGTGGGGCACGGCTGTGCGCAGGTAGTCAAATGACTGCTGGTCAAATGACTGCTGGGACCGGACGGTCCTGCTGTATGCTGGGGCCAATTGGCCCGGCTGCTGGACACAATGTGTCTATGCTGGGACCATGTGGTCCTAACTAATGCTGCTGTGCCCATGTGGGGCACGGCTGTGCGCAGGTAGTCAAATGACTGCTGGGACCGGACGGTCCTGCTGTATGCTGGGGCCAATTGGCCCGGCTGCTGGACACAATGTGTCTATGCTGGGACCATGTGGTCCTAACTAATGCTGCTGTGCCCATGTGGGGCACGGCTGTGCGCAGGTAGTCAAATGACTGCTGGGACCGGACGGTCCTGCTGTATGCTGGGGCCAATTGGCCTGGCTGCTGGACACAATGTGTCTATGCTGGGACCAGCTGGTCCTGCTGGGACCATGTGGTCCTGCTGCTGGGCAGCGCGTGCCGCCAGTGCTTGAAAGCTCATGCAGAGAATTGTTCCAAAATGAATTCAGCTGAGGGGCTTTGCTTGCTTCCCCAAGAAGAGTCAGTGGTTAGTGGCAACCCCGCTTATACACACTGCTCTTAGCCATATTTTCTTTCTTGCTTTCTTTCTGCGGTTGAGTAAACGCTGTGCTACATGCATGCAGATAGGCTTAGCAGTGACAGTGCGCAACACAATGCGTTAAAGAGTTTGAGTATGTGGTCCAGGCTGGAGCAGAGATCCTTAATCGGGCAAGCTGCTGAGAGGTCATATTCTCACATAAGGGGGTGCAGAGTGCTTAGAGTATTTTGGGCAGGATTGATACAAAAACAGTGCCCAGCAGCACACGCATGCACACATGGCAGTGTAGCCGGCTCATTGCTGGCCAGTAGGCAGGCCAGCCGGCACACGGAGGTACGTTTTGTACATGTCACTAGCCCAGCGGCCGGCCTTCTGGAGCTGCCAAGCTGAGGCATTCCTTCCGGCCATTGCAGTAGCCCCGCCAATCCTGAGGGAGTGACTGCTAACACCCGGATCTAGGGCTCTCGTCATCCAGTAGTTCACATCTTTGACTGTGAAATATTGCCCACTTCGGAATATGAACAGCGGTGACGTCGTTGGCGTTGCGTGGCGGATAGCGTGGTACTTGTGCATTGCTTGGACAGGGCAGAGCTGGCTGCCGGACCATGGCTGCAAGATGACTTGCCCCCAGTGCCACGTTGGGAGGTCTTCGTTATCCCGAGTCGTATGCTGATCTGAGTCCCAGTGAGTGAGACTTGACCCAGGGTCAGAGTGCGGCCATTCGAAGCGGAGCGGGGAGAGGCGGCAGTATCCTCGCTCACTATGAGCAATCCCGCAAAGGCTGTCATGAAGGTGGCCCAGAGCATGCACCTGTCCGATTCGCAGTAGTGGGAGCGCTGGATCACGGTCAAGAGCTGCTGCAGGTCTGATTGGGTGATAGCCTGGCGTTGACATTGTGTCGGTGCTGCTTGCTGGCGGTGCTGCCATTGCTGACGCTCCGCTCCCTTCAGGGCTGCTGTAACTCTATCGTGCTGAGTTGTGTGTGACGGCCCACCATGGCAGAGGAGGTAATACCTCACGGCGGATACATATACTCGGATGGTTGCGCTAGATCTGTGACCGGGTACGCAGTGGGTGATGAATGCAAGTAAGTCATTTACCGACGGCCTACTCGGCTGGCATCCCAGTTGTGTACACAGCTTCAGATACGCCCCAGACCCTGGCGGGTATGTGCGGGCAGAACTTGGGGCTACTGAGTCCCTAATTAGGTCGCCGGCCTTTATCAGTAGCGTCTGACGGAGATGATGTGCTCTATTGAAGTAGTCTGTTTGTTGGCGTTGGGCAGCATGATGCGCCCATTGTTCTCCCCATAAAGAGAGCGCAATGGCAATTGGGTAGAGTTCCCGCCAGATAATGCTGCGAAATAGGCCATCCGACTGGTCTGCTGACCATGTGCCATAGAACCGTGCTGTGTTGTAAAGCCCTCCGAAACCGACGCCAGGCGTGTCAGTGAAGAGCTGAAGGCTGGGGGACTTGGACCAACTGATGTCTCTGAATAGGGCAATGCCATTCCATGGGAGCGCCGATTCGAGCAACTAGTATGATAGCTCTGCTCGGGACCGCTAGAGCTGAGCTGGCAAATGACTCCGCATGGAGCAAATGACTCCGCATGGAGCCGGCAAATGACTCCGCATGGAGCCGCCAATGACTCTGAGTAGAGCCACCTAATGCTAAATATAAAGGTATGCATGACAGTTGAGAGCATATATTCTCATGGATTGTAAGAATACATTCTCGCGCCACATATATACTGGTACACACAGATTATAGACAGCAATAGCGACAACACGCAAATTGAAGGGTAGTTGGCCGCAGCCAGATGTGAACCGAAGCACGAGTGAGGCATGAAAGCAAGCACTGAGAACAGAGTGTGTCTCAAATGGGAAAGATGTGCATGCGGATAACAGAAATAGGCCATGATGCAGAACCACTTGGGACCGTCAGATTAATTTTCCTGGACCAAGCCAGCCGGGAAAAAACCCTCGCGCCGACGGACGCAGTAGTGAGGGAAAAAACCGGGTGTATAACCCCAATGGCGATTTGGCATCATGTAGGCATGGCAAGCACATATTGGCAAGAGATAAAGAACACGCCCGATGCCGTATATGCAACCGAAACATGTTGAGCGAGAAATACAACGTCATGTGTGCGCCAGAAACGTGAGTTGAGGTAACGGGTGGGAGGTTGGGAAGGAAAGTGTGTGGGAACAAATGTTCCGCAAGTTGCATGCTCCAGAGTCAAAACAGCAATGACAGTGCAAGAGACACGACTAGCGCATGCGCACGGGTCGGACCAGCTTCCGGGGCTGAAAGATGCATGATCAAGCGATGCCCACCCGATTTATTTGGCATGACACCAAGACATGCCCTCTTGCCCCAGGTGAGCATCCACAACATCAGGGTAGTCAAAAGCTGATCTAAGATTCTTGCTGAGGGTAGAATGCTTAACACCCTTAGGACGTGATGCTGGTCTACCAACAGTTTGTTCAGGTAGTGTGTGCATTGCATGCCTACAATGATGGACAACACTGCCCACGCTTCGGCCCAGGCCACTGTCTATACTCGACTCTCGCTGTTTCTGCTATGCTGGGGCCAGCACTACTGACCCATCCGAGTCGTTCTCGAGCCTGAAACGTTTGGCTGAGGGTTCAGCGGGCACTGCTGAGGGGCGCAGGAGCCTGAGGAGGAGTGCTAAATCTACGAACTCCCCTCGCAGCACTTTCTCCACCACTCTCGGCCACATGTGCAACACACAGGGGACGGGTGTGGGCATGTGGTGGAGATGCATGTACAGGCACGTCAGAGTCAAGCCTACCTCAGTAGTACCTGCCGAGTTCAGGTCTTGTGCGCAGGCGATATCAGCATCCGGCTCGCCAGAGTCGTCCCCGGAAATGGCTTCTCGGATGGAGGAGCGGATTAGCTCGCGGATCTCCTGGTGCTGCTGTTTGAAAACGACTCATGATAGGCTAGCTAGAAAATTCGCACAACACTGCTGATATTGCAAGCCAAGGTGCTCAAACAAATTTGTTTGCATAGAAAGGTCTCGCTGCTGTTCTCTGCCAGTAAGGCTGTGAGTCCCACGCTGGCGCATGTGCCATTTTCCCACGCTTGGGGACGATGTACGATGACAGCCGGCGTTGCGGACTGCCTGCGAGGCGCTGGCCGCGAGTGCTTCTGTGGCATGATAACTTTCAGGGCTCACCACGACCATACAAAATTCAAAAAGCGTCGACCACCATTTTGAATGCCGCCAAAACCAGAGTTTGTGCAGTCATAGCGGCTACGCACCCGAGTTCATGCTCATCGATGTACAGCGATGTACAGTCTAGTCGTAAAATACCGGTATTTTACGACTTCCTGGTCTACTCTGTACAGCGAAGGGCCAGTGCCGAAGCGAATCTTGTTGTTTGATGTCGAGAAAGACACGCGGAGAAGACGTCCTTCTCCAAGCAATCTTGGTCAGTTTTCTCAATCCGCTGGTGGGTGTCGACCAAGATATGTCCGTGGGGTACTGGTGAACTTGAGTCCTGGCATCTACAAGAATTTTCCGCGCCTAGCTAACCAATGTTGTCAGTAGAACTCAGCGTTTCCTGATCGCGACTCGGCACACTCTTTTCTGTTTGGCCTCGCAGCTTTCACGCTGCGAGTGGGGAGTTTCCTTGTCACAAATGAATCCCTTAGTCATGACCATGATGAGAGGTGACTAGTATGATCCCTGACTGGCATGAGTCCTTAGCTCGAGTCAACACGAAGGTAAACTCTTCACTTGGAACGCTTGCTGTCTCCTCCGCCCTTTCTTGTTGCACTTGCAGATATGCGCACGGCTGCCAGTTTTTGTTGGTGCGCGCGGCGACGCACGGCCGACCTTGATGTCTTCAAAAAAGTAGAACAGCGGTTCTCCTTGGCCGATTCTCATCATCGATAGCTCATTTTCAAGGTCTTTGAATTCTCTATCGGTTTACCGTCCCCGATTTCTAATTTTCTCTTCATTCACTTGTTTGCACGCCTTCGCGTTTGAGTGATTTCACCATCCGATCTCAGCCAAACGAAGGCCAAATCGAAAAATTCGAGACGGTAACCCCCCAAAGACACACCTTCTGAACACGAATCCACAATGGCCTAATGTCTAAAACCAACGAATACAGCCAAGCTCCACTCAGAAAACACCCCACAATTGCAAGAAACAGCCCGTTTTGCTGTGCGCTGATTGGTCAAATCCAAATGACCGTTATTGACGCTTTGTATGGTCGTGGTGAGCCCTGACTTTGGTTTGCCCGTTGCAAACCTGCATTTTATTTGCGTAATACCAATGGCATGCTCTGTCATGTCGTCGTCTGCTTGCATCGTGTTTTTGACACACACAGACTCCGGCCGTCAGTGATAGGCTGCTAACGCACTACGAGTAGTACCACTGCACTATACTAGGCCATAGCCTACTTGAACTACTAACTAGTGTTTAAACCGAACACGGATTCTTCGAACGAATAATCTATCGAATAATTTCGCCCTCCATCGAACGAATAATCTATATTCTATCATATAGTACAGGATCCGAAGCTCAAAAATAAAATTGGGTCTGCCACTTCACTCCGAGTATTTGCCGCTTTCAGAGCTGATAGGTGATGGTAATAGAAGGTCAATTTTGTTTGTTGGCCCTTCTGAATCGGGGAAGGAGACGAGCGGCGAGAGGGTTTTCGTCGACGATTTCGCAAGCCTTCTCAAGCATTCTCAAGGAGGTCGCAAATTTATTTTCGCCGTGCGTCCGTACGCGCATGGCTTGAGCATGCACACATTGCGCACCCACGACAAACATTTGAAAAATTTAGGAAATGACGACGCCGTAGAAAATGACGGCGCTGGCCGGGGAACTTATTTGAGGAAGCACGAGGTCTTTCAATTTCAATCCCACGCGAGTAAGCATGGAGGAAGACGAGAATTGTGCCTCCTGTGCACAAAGTCCAGGTAGTGTTGGGCATTTAGTGGCTTCAGCCAGTACTCAGGTTTCGGAAATTTCGTGGGGCTCATGTTTGTGCCACTGTGTGAAGATCGAAGGAAGCGAAAAGGAGGAGAAAGTAAATTTCACGAACACCAGCTGGTCTCGAGTGGTATCTGCTGCCAAAATTCGCCAGGACGGCACATGGGCCTTTCTCTGCCAGGAGCAGTGTAGCACGGATGAGAGCACCCCGCGTGGCTGGTACCATAGGCGCTGCTATGCAGCCTACACCCACAAGAAGACTCTGAGTCGTTTTGAGGGAGAGGAGAGTGGTGGCCTTGTCAGCAATGTTGACGCAGAGGAGGTGGGTGACGCAGATGCCTGTGAGGATGAACCTCCCAAGAAGCGTGTTATGACACGAAGCAAAGTGACAACCATCGACATCACTCTGTGTATAATATGTCAACAAAAAACAAAAAAAAAGAACCGGAAAGCTGAACCGCTTACCCTCTGTTCAGAATTCCGTGCTGGCGAAAGCCTGATCCGTGCGGCAAATGCACGTGGAGATGAAGCAGGCCAGCGGATTTTACTTACCCTCCAGGAGGGCAGTCCCGATTGTGTAGCATCGGACATATGCTACCATTTCTCCTGCTACCGTAACTACACTCATTCTAGCACGGTGGCAGCACTGGAGGCAAAGAAGACGACGGCAGTTGCAGAAGACAATGTGTACGATAGAGCCTTTGAGTGGCTAGCTGTATGCATGGAGAAGGAGCTCTTCAGTGAGACAGAAATACGAGCGATGCGTATGGACAGCCTGACGTCCAAGTACAGCGCCAAGCTGGCAGAGCTCGGAGCTGCAAGTCAATACCGACGATGGCTGCTGAAGAAGCGCCTGTTGGAGCATTTTGGAAAACGCATCAACTTCGTCCGTCCTGGTCCATTGTCACCCGAGAGCGTTGTAAGCAGCTCCTTGACAGAATCACAACTGCTACAAATAGTTGGTGCAGCAGTAGCCAAGGCTGAGGCAGCCCAGCAGTGCGCCGACGAATATGCTGGAGATGATATGGCGGATGAAGATGCACCTCCAGCTATTGATAGCAGCTGCAAGGTACATGCCTTCCACACAGCCATGGCTCTGAACAACGCCATCCGTGATCAGCAGCCCACAATACCCACCATGCCACATGCCAGTGATATCGTAAATGAGAATGCGCCAGTGCCAGACATCCTCTACAATGTGCTTGCCATGACCATTGTCGGCCCTGAGAAGTGTGACATTGGTGACCTGACGGACTCCCGTGTCCATGTCCCTGCCGACATCCATTGCAAGATTTTGGCAATTGCTGAGGATATTGTGTATGCTGCAACTCGTGGATCTATTCTGACACCAAAGCACGTAGCTTTGGCGCTTACTGTCCACCACCACACGAGGAGCAAGCACATGGTGGATCTTCTCAACCAGTTCGGCCATGGCATATCGTATTCAAAGCTGCGAGAAGTAGAAACCGGGTATTCTCTCGAAGTAGCAGGAAGTTCCGCAGCCAGCAGTGTTGTAGTACCCCGTGGCATTTCCCAGCATGGAGGTGATGTTCATTTCTGCTGGGACAATAACGACCTCAACGAGGAAACTCTGAGTGGCCAAGGGACGACACACTGCACCAACGGCATTGTGCTCCAGCACTCGCTGCCCTTCCAGGACGATCCGTGTCCACCAGAAAGTACGAGCCGTGCCGAGCCAGGTAACCAACGCCGACCGCGAAGTGTTGCCCCACCTGCAGTTCCGAGCCTAGAATACAACTGCGGTGCGAGACCAAGACCTCCTCCAATGGCCCATCCAGTTCCTGATGCACAAGGCTCGATTGACCCATTTCTCACTGTGGCATCGATTGACCTGATTTGGTTCTTGTTGCGCGCAGACCAGACGGTATCACCGAAGTTTGGTAGACCTGATGACGAGTCACAACTGGTACCCGCATGGTCCGGCTTCAATGCTGAACTGAACCAGTCAACCGCGCCAGGGACACCAACAACAGTCGGTTACCTGCCGATCATCCCAGCATCGCCTACAGCCATGAGCACAGTTTATGAGCTTGTTGTCCGGTCCCTCCGCACATCGAAGAAGCTGAATCAGCCACATTGTATCATCACCGCCGACCAAGCAGTTTATGCCAAAGCTGTGGAAGTTTGCTGGAAAAATGCTGAGCTGAAGGATGTAGTCCTCCGCATGGGTGCATTCCATACGTCGTGTGCCTTCCTTGCTGTTCTTGGGAAGAGGTTTGGCAGTGCTGGCTTGGAAGACCTCCTCGTCGAGTCAGGCGTAGTTGGCAGCAATGCGTGCAAGCAGGTGATGGCCGGCAAGCATTACAACCGCGGTGTTCGCCTCCATAAGCTTGCCTTTGAGTGTCTGCTGGGAGTGAACTGGAAGCTGTACGAGGACAGCATTGAAGGTGAGGGGACAGAAACATAGGAGTTGTGCTGCAAACTTTCTTTATTGCATTCCATCTGTGCACACTAGACGAAGTGAAGTAGTTTGAGAAATGGTGCCTGTTGTTCTCACTCCAGTGGTCTGCATGTAGCACTTTGTGTTCTAATTTTCTGACCTATGTACATGTGCGTGTGTGTTCATGTATTGAAGGTGGAGGAGACACGGTGTCAAGCGATCTTGAAGGAACTTTGTCAGCATTGCGCACATCTGGTATATTTGATGGTGCTGAGTCAGTAACCAGTTCATCCAGCTACCAGAAACTTGAGCAAGGGTACCGAAAGCATGTTCAGCTGCAACGCACCAGCCCAGCATCACCCATGGCCCAGTTTTGGCTAACATACCTCGACATGGTTGGCCTGCTGCTTCAATTCATCCGAGCTACGCGGACAGGGAACTGGTCGCTACATCTGGCATGCATAGAGAACATGTTGCCATGGTTCTTTGCATACGATCGACAGAACTACTCCAGGTGAGATGCTTGGGCCCTTCATTAAGTTATCAGCTGTGTGACCGACGCAATTAAAACATTTTGCTTCAAATACGAATCATTCAGTTCTCCTAAATTGAGTTCTCATTACATTGTGCTTCACAGGTACCTGTCGCTGTATTGGCAACAAATGCGTCAACTGCCTGCTACCAACCCTCCTGCCCACAAAGCCCTATCAGGAGGTTGCTTCTCTGTTGCAAGGTCTACGAACAGCTTCTCGAAGGTGGCTGTTGATCAGTGCATTGAACAGACCATCAACCGGCAAAGCAAGTCACATGGAGGACTCATTGGCTTCAGCCGCAACCCAGGTAAGGGCAAAAATTCGTAACAACTGACCAAACTTCAAATTATCCAATAGAACATACATGTACACTGATGGGGAGATACTTCCTGATGATCCCACATGCAAGATCAAACAGTAAGCAACCAATGTACACTATGCAAACACAGTGTGCTGCCCACCTGCATCACGAATAGGAAATGATTCGACTCTAATGTGATCCTGAACAGTTGTGGATTACATGTACATGATGATGTATTTCTCCTTCCCTTTTCTGTATAATTGTCCTATAAAGGAACTGTTCACCGCTGGGTGCTCACAGCTCACGAGCGAGCAGCTGTTGCAAGTGCATGTAACGACCTCGTCAAAGCGGAGGACTATGATGGCACAGCACGTCCACACAAGGACAACACAGACAGCAGAATGAAACGGGATCAAAGCGACTATGGGAAGCTCGAAAAGCGGTTGGCAGAGTTCAGCCATCCGTTCCTTGGCGAAGATTTGATCAGCCTCTCCAGTGGGAAAGTCTGTTCTGCTCAAGCAACCTCCGATCTCCTATCCAGTCACACGCAGGGAAAGAGTGCAATGAGCAAGTTCGTGGCAGACCGCTTGGAGAGTCAGGTAAGACGGTTATGATTTTGCAGCACACCATGTTAAAAGTCTTGACGTGTGGATATATGATAGGATGCATGTTTTGGTGACATACTTTGTTACCAAACACATTGAAATCAAAAGTGACGCTGTAGGGGATGTTATAATTCCGTTCTGTACTCCGTAATCCATGCACTACGTTCTAAGTTGTCAACCCATTTGTGTGTGTGTGTGCATGCGTGACTTGTTTCTTCCTACAGGCAGTTGATTTCTTCACACCGATATCACGGCTGAACCTGAAGACGTTCTCGGAAACCAAATCTGCAGCAAAGAAGTCTTCCAAGACAACAGCGATCGTGGCAGATAGGAGCTTATTCGGCCGGCTACTAGTTATGGCTCAATCAAGGTCATTCGACTTGAAGGAACTCTTCCAGCATGAGCTTGGACCAGTCCCATGGGCCCTGGCCAACGCAGACGGATCCCTTGTGAAGACTCCAAAGAGTAAGCTGCTGCTTGCTCTTGAGAAGAAAGTTGACCCACTGGAGTCAGTTCCGCGTGGTCCTGCCGTTATGGTCGACGCGATGGCATTACTGCAGAGCTACACATCTGCGCCACCGACATTCGGACAGCTCAGCGAACAAGTCTTCAAGCAGCTAGTCTCCTACCTTCCAGCTACACCTCCAGCACGAGTTGACTTCATAGCAGATCAATACCACACTGCGTCGATTAAGTCGTGCGAGCGCTCAAAGCGAACGGCCTCAACTGAGCCCCTGCGAGTGGCAGTACAACGTCCAGACCAGGCTATTCCTACTCAGTGGAAGCGGTTCATGGCAAGCGGAGCGAATAAGGCCGGCCTAATCCAGTTCTTCGCTGACCATTGGAGTTCTACACCGGAGCTCAAGGCAACATTGGGTGTCAGTCGCAGTGTATTCATAACCGTGGGACAGCAGTGCTACGTGTTGCAAGAAGAAGAAGGGAAATCGACACTTTCACGGCACCAGGTGTCCAGGTTAGTATTATAAAAGACAAACAGTACAATGTCATGTTTATTGCGACTTTGACTATTGTCAAGCAAGTGGTATAAAACATTTGCTGCATATTGGTCCCACAAGTACAAGTAGGATATTGCTGATGGATTGAATTCAGTGATGAAAATCACATAATCTGGCAGAGCCATGTTATCGTTCTCTGAATGCCCGGGAAATCATTTTGCTCTTTTTACAATTTTGATCATGTTCACAGGTTGACCAGCAATCATGAGGAAGCAGACACCCGGCTGATCCTTCATGCCGCTGATGCTGTGCAGCAAGGATTCCCAGATGTTGTCATTCGGTCGCCAGACACGGATGTAGCCGTGATTGCCATTGGCTCCGCTAGCAGCATTCCCGGTCGGCTCATATTCCAGACTGGCACGCAGCAACGGAGGCGGTTCATCGACCTTACCCAGCTGTCACAGAAGCTGGGCCCCCTGGTTTCGTCTGCAATTGTTGGACTGCATGCTCTTACTGGGTGTGACAGTGTCAGTTCCTTTTCTGGGAAGGGAAAGACTGCTCCGCTGAAGCTGCTCCTGTCAAGCACGCGACTGGCAGAGGCACTGGCGACTCTGGGTGTCAATGCTACATCGGATGACCAGCTGCTTTCTGAATGTGAGTGGTTTGCGTGTGCCTTGTATGGCAATCCTGGCCAGCAAGACATCAACAGCCTGCGCTACCAAAAGTTCTGTGCGGCCACATCCTGTGCTCCGCACAAACTACCGCCCTCACGCGACGCTCTCCATCAACATGTGGCCAGGGCTAACTACCAGGCCCACATTTGGCGGAGCGCCACCACTGCGATGCCAGAAGTACCGAGTCCAGTGGGCCATGGCTGGCAGTCGGAGACTGACGGCACGCTTTCCATCTCCTGGATGCTGCAGCGCGTCGCTCCTGCTGACATACTAAAACTGGTGAGCTGTGGGTGCAAGACAAGGCACTGCGTAAGTCAGCACTGTTCGTGCAAGAAGGCGTCCTTGGCTTGCACAGACATCTGCTCGTGCTGCTCATGCGCCAATCCGTTTGGGGCCGTACTCGAACAGAACGACAGCTCCGGTGCCGCAGATGTGGGAACAACTGCATGTGAAGGCGACCAAAACAGTGAGAGCGAGGAAAGTACTGGTGCTGACGACTTTGAAGAGTCTGACTCCAGCTCAGATTCTGATGAGGATCCAGATCAGGAGTTTGACGACTCGCTGTAGACACTGGCAACTGCACCGTCCTCCCCTGGTCCAAGCCACCCATTGTGTTTGTGAATTATGGCTATGGCTGTCAACACACCTAACCTGTTCACACATTGTATATAAACTGCTTGTACATAGCTTGGCTTCTAAAGTGATGACGCTATCATCCTACATTTTATTCCAATTTACATATTAAACTGGGCATATTGTCCATGAATTGCACAGCACTGGACATGTCTTCCTTACTACAGTTGTAGTATTTATTTATTTCATTTTCGATTGAGTAGTGACTACAATGCGTTTATATCATTTCTAGTCTTCTCTAACTCTAATTTAATCGAGTGCTATTGAAGGTGTGTGTGCCTGAGAGAGAAGCAGGGAAAGGGTCCAAGCTTACCTTTGCAGAATGATAGGTAAGGTGTCCCTCGTATCGATCGTATCAACGAAATTCCAATCAAGAAAACATTTGAGATCACTCGCGAAGCGGCGTCAAACTACACGACACGACGGGTAGTTTGTTGGCTGCCATTGCGAGTTGGTAGTGGAAGGACCAAACGATATCTAGGCTAGGCTTACGAAGTCCCTGTGCTTTACTTCTACAAGAGCGAGAGTAAACTTCTTGACCAAGAATATTATTATTATGATCAACAACAAAGTGAAGTCGCTCGCCGACCAGATCAGACACTCGCTTTGAGTTTTCAAATTTGACTGCATTTGGTTGTCATGTGCGTACTCTACGCAACTCAGAATCGGCCCGAGACGAAAGGTGAGCAGTTCAAGTGACCGACGAAGCTGAACTAAAATTGCCTCTCGCGGAGCTCCTTCCCCGATCTAGACGGGCCAACAACTACCATTCGACTCCACAACAGGTACTCTCTCCACCTGTACAGTTCGATTTTACTCGGATTCTAGTGGCAGACCACTTTCAGATTTAGACACTTTTTTTTGTCCTGGATCCCCGACTAATACGCATGATGGCATTTTTCAACACTTTTTCAGCACTTTTTAAGTAGTTTTTTTTAATAATTTTTTTCTGATTATCGGATTTTGTTATGTGGAGGTGCCAAGAGTACATAACCCCCCAGAGTGTGCAACGCCTGATCCAGCTCTGCATAGGGTCTTGGTCGAAAGTGGTCAAAGACCGAAAATCACATTCACTGCATCCATGTTTCCCTCGTATGGAAAGAACAGAAGTACATGACTATTGTATTATTAGATACCGATATGAGATTAAAACTTGGAGGAGAAGAGATTGAGAAGAAATACTACGAGCAGATCTACGCGGTGCAAATATCAGTAGGGTGTCAGCACTGAGCATAGATCGTTTTTTTTTGTTTTTTTTTTTGTTTTTTTTCGATTTCTGCTAATTCCTACGACTATTCGATTATTCGTTCACCCCACGAATATTCTAAATTATTCGATTATTCGATTATTCGTTTCAACACTACTACTAACTCTAGTACTCTGTCTTGTTGCCAATGTTGGGCACGTCGCCGTCGCGGCTAGCTAGTGCAAACCGTGTGTCACTTGTACATCTACCACGATCACGTGATTTTTGCCCTACATCGTACAACATCAGATTATTAGACATGGTTACAGGTTAGCATTTTACCGTTCACGCTATTTTCGACGGTCGGCCTGCACCGTTTTTTGTGTGTACGTGTGTAGACATGGCATTTTACCGTTCACGCGCTAGATCCAACGGTGCTCATACCCAACAGTGTTGGGGAACCGACGGTATTTTGGGTGTTGGGCCAACACCCAAAATACCGTCGGTTTGGTACCGTTTCGACGATAGAAAGCTCTGTTTAGCGGGAGAACGAAACGGTAAGATTCCAACTAGGGTTACCTCACACGTCTATCGTTGCGTCAGGAGTGAGGACTCAGAAGCCGAACTGCTAACCGTGCCTCGAAAACACCACGCCACTGCACCACTGCACCACTGTACACTCCGACCGTCGAAAATAGCGTGAACGGTAAAATGCTAACATTTGTAACAATGTCTACTACAGATGATCCTGTACGCGTAACGTAACGAGCGTACGCGTAACGAAACGATGAGTCATGGATAGGCCTTTGCGGATAATGCCGGCAGAAAAATTGGCAGAATTCGGTACTTTTTCGGGTAAGTAATAGTTTCATGCATGTTTGGTATGTGGATAAAGAAATGGAGCAGAATTCGAGGAATTGCCCGCCAAGACCTCGACACATCTTAAATGATGCACTGTACAGGAGATGCCAACCTCACCCCCTCAGCATCACCATCAACCAACAGCGCATGGCTCTACTTGGTCACGTGCTCCGTTTGCCCGCCAACACCCACGCTCAGCTCGCCATGTTATTATGTATTTCCAGCAAGTCCTGCGGGTCGAGCGACCATGCAGTTCATCGGAGCAGTCCTGTGGAACCAGCTCCCGCCTGATCTCCGTTCCGAGCCCAGCCATATTCAGTTCTGTGCCCTGCTAAAAGCGCATCATGGCTCCGTTTAAATGCTTTTCGGCTAGTGTGTTTCTGTGGTATAGCGGACTGAAGAATAGTAAACGTGTTTTGCAATATACCTATGTCTGAAGCTATTTTGTATTATAGTATGTTCCCATTCCGTTTTTGCTTTGGTGTAGCCCTGAGGTTGATTGCTTATTTATTTCTACCCTTCCTCTCTCCATACTTCTGTCCCCCCCCCCCTCTCTCTCTCATTCCTTCTGTCGTCCACATGTATCAAAGGAGGCGAAATCGCCTGTTTGTAGTGCGACGTTAAAATTTAACGTCGCACTACAAACAGGCGAAAACTTCTACAACAACAAGTGACGAATCCCACTGCAGAGCGTTTTCTGGGTCCGGGTGGCTCTCGCACCACTCTAGCCACAACTGTCATTGCTGACCAAACGGGATTATAGCAATAAAAACTGCTTTATGGCAGTTTTCTAAAAAAAGTTATTGTGTTCTAGTCCATGGACCCCGTCTAAAAAGTAAGAAATTAACGAAATGTGATAGCCGAAAATTAAAATTTCACACAAAACCTCACAATAATCACAACAGTTGAAATGCTGCTTTCAACACTAAACTTGTACTGCACCAACAATTGGCAACATGCATGTCATCAAGAGTACATAACCCCCGGTATGTACTCTTGGTGTCATGTATGCATAGGAAAGAGGATCACGAGGGGAAAAGGTCTTCTACATGTAGCTTTTCATTTTGTGTGTGATTATTGTGAGGTTTTGTGTGAAATTTTAATTTTCGGCTATCACATTTCGTTAATTTCTTACTTTTTAGACGGGGTCCATGGACTAGAACATAATAACTTTTTTTAGAAAACTGCCATAAAGCAGTTTTTATTGCTATAATTTCTTTTGTTTTTTTCTGTCACCATCAATGGAATGCCCTATATCAATATGTAAATGATGGCCTTCACATCATATCAATACCGTAATATACGCCTTAAGGTGCAAGTCTTTTCGTGCAGAAAATGGCACTAGGCTAGCATGTTCTTCTGCGGGGAAACATGTGATGGACCGTGGTGATACTTTTTTTATACGGAGGTCATTCTGTGCATGTTGCTGTTGCAGAATTTCATGACTCTGTCATAAAATTGTCTTGCCTTTCAGATATTTCAGATTTCCCCACCCTGGATCAGATTTATTTGAGAAATGTAACCAGGTGCGTGTCGCAGATGTTTTTGCTGATTCTGTGTTTATAATGGTTTATAATCATGGGTTATCGTGATAAGGTCATCCTGCATCATATTGCACTGAAATCGTAATCCTGTTGATGTCGATACAACTTTTGGAAGTAGTTCAATGACTTCAAACTGTTAGTCCACGATTTTCTAAAACAACACAGCAAAGGAGGAACAATAAACATGTATTAAAATGTAAACAAATACATTGCTGAGTCCGACACCTCGTTCCAACAACTACACTGATCCTGAGGATAAAAGGGGCAAGGCTATGCTTGGAGGTACTGAGAGATAAACAAGGCACTCCATAAATAATAAAATCTTACACATATTTTGGTGAGTATGAATGATATCCAGTCGAACCTGTTCAGGAGGACACTGCTAGTTTCTGTTGTGCATTGTCATTCAGTATGTATTCTAATAATAGCACAGCCACAGTATTCCAGGTAGCTTCTAAATGTAGGTGTTTGGACACGGACGGAGAGTTGGTTAGTAGTAGTTTCCTGCCATATTGAATACTTCTGCAATATTGGCCGTTTTTACCTTTGTGCATTGACGTGCCTCAGACGGCGACCACCCGGTGATTGTCTGAGCGGTTATCTGCGGTTTTTCTTTGTTAACCGTGCAGCGGAATTGTTCACTGTATTTTATTCCAATTGTTTCCTTTCGTCTGTGTTTGGCTCCTGATGTGCTGGCTGTGTGCTTTCAACCTACCATAAGAATCGCTGCGCTCCCATTATTCCATCAGATGATGATGCGATGAAGCATTCAGTTTTCTTGCAGTTGTTTCTAGAGTCGGTGTTACGTGTATTTCTTGTACTTGTGTGAAAAGATCGAAGAACAACACCGTCCTATCGAAAGGCGTGTGTTGTATGAGTGTCTAAAGGGACATTATTAGCAGTTCGAAACTGAATAGAAGGGGCGTTCTCCATCACTCCGAGGCCTTGTTGTTGTGGATTGCCGATAGCGGATTCGGCGGATCTCGTGATCCTCCATAACATGGTCGCATGGTAGCAGAGGATGGTTTTCCAGTAGTGTCAAAGTGAGTCCACAGTTGTAGTGAGTTTCGATATCGAAGATGGAGGACGTTGACACAAGAGTCGAGAGTAGCGCGGAAGACGCGGTAGAAGAGTCGCAACAGCGCGGCGGTACGCCTCAGCAATCGGATTCTGTGGCGAGAGATGAGAGCATTGTCGTGTTGCGCAAACGGAAGGCGCAAGCAAAGGGACACTTCACCAATGCAAGGAGGGCGCTGTTGGTAGGCGCACACAATGGGCAGATTGAGGACGTAGAAGCGGAACAGTCGCGTCTACAAGGCTGCATGGAGGAGGTCGCGGCAGTCATCGACGAATTATTGAACATCACCAGCGATGTCAAGGAGAAGCTACTGCTGATAGCAGAACTGGAAACGCTACAAGCCGAGTACAGTGCCGCAGTTGAGGATCTGCCTGTGCCTTCCTACGGGACCGGAGGCGATCAGGAAGTCACTCAGGCGCAACAAGGAAGTGATGCAGTATCCAGCCAGCGAGGATTTACTGAGAGTGGTAGATCTACTCGTAGTCGTAGAGGTCACACACGGACCTGGCCCTGGGACTCGGCCAGTGCAACTAGTCCTAGATACGCGCCGGAATCTAGTACTGTCGGAGGACTCGCGATGAGCGCTCTAGGTGATTGGCAGCAGAGCGCTGAACCTGAGGCTGAGGAGGCCAGCTTTCTCAGCGGCATCGGAGGCTTCGGAGCCTTTGGCGGAGTGCGAGGAAGACAGATGCCCGTGGCCTCGTGGCCTGGGTACAGATATCGGGAGAGACCACTAGCTGCGTTACAGGAAGAAGATCCATGGATGCGTCAGTCATTCGCAACGCACTCGGACTCCCCCGACTCGGAGACTCGAGACACGCGCGCCGAGTCACTTGGCCAACACCAGGGTTTCGCCAGCTACAGCCAAGGAGCAACGGACATCGCGAACCAAACATCACTGCTAGCTTCGAAGGCTAGCGGAGCAGCTGCATCAGCAGCGTCAGTGCCCTCAACGGTGAGTGCTGCAAACATAGTCAATAGTTCGACAACCACGGTACTCGCTTCCGGAAGATCGCCATCGATCACAGCCACTAGCATCAGTGCTAGAGCGCCTACACTGACCACAGCCAGCGCGCCAGCGTCAGTTCCGAACCTTCCAAGTAGTAGTAGTAGTCGAACGAGCGTACCCGCGGCTGCGTCTTGGACAGGCCACAGCCTACGTGCACCGGTGTCAGCAGTCAGTGCCAGTACTACTACTAGTCAACCCTATGCAGGTAGCGCTCCAGTCCTACAGCCTGCAGCGTCTAGTTCGCAGTTTCGAGGCCATCAGCACTTTCAGGCTGCCATGCCCAGGGCAAGACCACCGCCACCAGCGTTTGCTCCACCGCCTGGACATGAGCCATGGACGCAGATGAAGAGAGTATCGATAGAAACTTTCACAGGAGACAAGAGGAGGTATGAAGAGTGGAAGGCGTCCTTCATTGCCTGTGTCGATTCGTCACCGGCTACTCCAGAGTACAAGTTCCTCCAGATGAAGCAGTTTCTGGGCGGGGACGCTTTGCAAGCCGTCGCCAACCTAGGCTACACGCAGAGAGGCTATGATACAGCCAAGGCACGGCTAGAGAAGAAGTTCGGCGGCAAGCGCCGTCAAGTCGCAATGTATGTGGAGGAGCTGGCTCGGTTTACCGGCATCTCCGGAGACGACCCCAGGGAGCTTGAACGCTTCGCAGATTTACTGGAAGTCGCTACAGTGAATCTGCAAGATGCTGGTCATTTCGCTGAGCTTCAGGCTGGGACATTCTACATGAACCTGCTACGGAAGCTGTCTGAGAAGCTCGTCGCCCAATATCAGCGGTGGCTATTTGAGCAACGGAAGCAAGAGTCGGTTCTCGCTCTGCTAGAGTGGGCTACCCAAGAGGCGGAGTTCCTCGTAACGGCAACCGAGACAGTACGAGGGATGACGCGGTCCCGGCAACCCAGATGGAGCAAGCCGACCACGAATGCTAGTGGCAACAGTGAAAAGGCCCGGACCTATGCCAGTTTCAGCACCAGCTCAACCCCGCAGAAACCGCAGAAGTCGCCGAAGTGCCCCACTTGCGAAGGAGAGCACGGTATCTGGCGGTGCAAGGCATTCCTGGAGATGGACAACGTACAGAGATGGACTGAGGCCCGGCGAGCAAATCTCTGCTATCGCTGCTTGGCATTTGGACACCGAGGTGGTGAATGCAAGCGTGGTTGGACATGTGGAGTAAACGGCTGCCAGGATAATCATCATCGTCTCCTCCACGCTACGAAGGGTGGTGCGCAGAAAGGCACGCCGTCTAGTGGCCAAGCCAAGGATACACCCAGTGATGCCGAGAGTAAGAACCGGAGAGGCGAAGTAGATGGTTCTTGTCACGCAGTGCAGGCTGTTACCGAGGGGGAGCTAACAGCTGGAGCGACAATGGCAGCTCACTCGTATAGCAAGGTGGCACTACGGATTGTGCCAGTGATGCTACGCAACGGCCCACAGGAAGTCACGGTGAATGCCTTACTGGATGATGCTAGTACAACCAGCTACATCAACACAGCCGTGGCTGGCCAGCTCGGTATCAGTGGAACTTTGCGACGGTCGACAGTCAGTACATTGAATGGGAAGGTGGAGACCTTCATGACAGCACCGGTCAGCTTTACCATCGCTAGTATGGATAACTCGTATCAGCAATCAGTGACAGCGTTCACCACAACGAACGTAACCGGAGACCTACAACCTGTAGACTGGTCGCAAGAGGCTGAGAAGTATGGTCACCTCCGGGATATTCCCTTCCCGGCACTGTGCAAGCCCAACGTCATCGAACTGTTGATTGGAAGCGACAATGCAGAGCTAATGATGTCCCGTCGAGACATTAGTGGCGCTCCCGGACAACCAATAGCACGTCAAACACCGCTGGGATGGACATGCGTTGGCAAAGTACATGCAGCGGACACAGACTCGCAACAAGAGGCCTTACACGGCCAGTCTTTCCTGTGTTACGGCGGCCCATCTGTGACATCACTTGAGGCAACGCTACAGCGTTTCTGGGAGGTAGAGCGCTACGGCATGAGTGATGGGCTTCAGGAGCCTGGCATACGATCAGCCGAGGATGAGAGCGCGCTCAAGACAGTGCAGCGGGCTATACAGATGGTGGATGGACGATACCAGGTTAGCATACCATGGAACAGCAGGAAAGTCGAGCTCACGAATAACATTGTGATGGCCAGGAAACGGCTGACAAGCACAGAACGCCGTCTGCAAAAAGATAGCACAGTTGCAGCGGCCTACCGAGATGTGCTGAAGAGCTACGAGGACAAAGGCTACATCCGGGAGCTTGGTGCAGCAGAAACGGAACAAGATCAGTGCTGGTATCTGCCACACTTCGCAATCGTAAGGCCACAGAAGACCACAACAAAAGTTCGCATAGTATTCGACGCAGCAGCTAACTACCGTGGACTGAGTCTGAATGATGCAATCAACCCGGGGCAAAGGCTGCAACGAGACCTCTGTGACGTCCTGACAAGGTTTAGAAGAAAACCAGTTGCGATCGGATGCGACATCTCTGAGATGTACCTACAAGTGGCATTAGCACCGGAAGACAAGCCGTATCATCGCTTTCTGTGGCGGGACAGGCCAGACGCTGATGTGCAGCACTACGAGTTCAATCGCCTCGTCTTCGGGATCAATGCATCGCCGTTCCTAGCTCAATATGTGGCGCAGCAAACAGCGCGAGAGCATGCAGTTACGCACCCTCTGGCAGCGGATGCAATCCTGGCATCGACGTACATGGACGACACCATGGATAGTGTTGACTGTGAGGAAGACGGGCGTAAGCTGTATCGAGAGCTCCGTGAGCTCTGGGGTATGGCAAAGATGCGGCCTCGGAAGTGGATTTCGAACTCCGCAACTGTCCTGGCCGATATTCCAACCGAAGATCGCGCCTCGCAGATCGAATTGTCGTCAACAGAACTGCCAGCAGTGAAAACCCTGGGAGTGGCATGGAAGGCAGCCGAAGATCACTTCACGTTTCACTACACAGCACCGGAGTTCCCAGATGGAATGACGAAGAGAGCCCTACTGCGGAAGATAGCCACAGTCTTCGACCCATTGGGCTTCATCTCGCCGTTCATCATTCGAGCCAAGACGCTACTGCAAGACTGCTGGATTGCAGGCACAGACTGGGACGAGCCGGCTCCGTCGGAGATAGCAGAGAGCGCACAGCAGTGGTTTTCAGAACTGTGCCATCTCGACGAGATCAAGGTGCAACGGTGCCTAGCTGCTTCTACAGACAGTAAGATTCAGCTGCATATCTTCAGTGATGCATCGAGTACAGCCTATGGTGCAGTCATCTATGCTCGCACCACACGTCATGACGGGACGTCGGCGTGCCGCTTCATCATGTCAAAGGGCCGTGTAGCACCAACGAAAGCGGTCAGCATTCCACGTCTAGAGTTAATGGCTGCCATGGTGGGACTCCGAGCAGCCTTGACGACGACCCGTGTCTTGCAGTTGGACATCAGCACAGCAATCTTCTGGAGCGACAGTTGCACCGTGCTTCAGTGGATCCGGAGCTACAGCCGGCGATTCAAGCCATTTGTGGCCAACCGAGTCGGCACCATTCAAGAAAGTACAGCTCCAAGACAGTGGCGTTATGTGCCGTCGAAGTCGAACCCAGCTGACATTCTGTCTCGTGGCATGAGTGTTGAGAAGTTAGCACATGCTAGCCTATGGTGGCAAGGGCCGGCGTTTCTGACCAGGGAAGAAGATTGGCCAGAGATGCCAGTTAGCGAGCAATGCAGCCCAGCGGTGGATGAGATCCGAAAAGCCACGCAGGAGAGCTCGTTTATCACGGTACATCAGCCAGCAGTGCAGCCATTCCGTTTCTCTAGTTGGACGAAGCTTGTTCGAGTGCAAGCTTGGGTCAGCCGCTTCATCAACAACTGCCGCAAGGAAGGTCGTTTGGCTGGTGAACTGACAGCTGACGAGATTGCAGACGCCGAGAAGTTCATCACCCATGTAGCTCAGAGCGAAGCATATGGGCCCGACATCAAGCTGTTACGTGACCGAAAGCAACTGCCGAGTAGCTCGAGGCTTGCCAAGCTGAGCCCGAGACTCGATGCTGACGGTTTAGTACGATGTGATGGCCGAACCGGACTAGCTGATTGGATTCCGTACGACACACGGTTCCCGGTCATCCTGCCGAGGCGGCATCCAGTGACAGGCCTCATTGTGAAGCACTTTCACGAGCAGCGTCAGCACGGCGGTACCAACGAAACCTTGGCGGAAATGTCGCAAGGATACCTGGTGGAAGCAGCCCGAGAGGAGATCCGAGAGTGGGAGAAGAAATGCATGGTGTGCCGTAGACACAAGGCTCGTCCAGCAGAGCAACAGATGGCACCATTGCCAGCAATTCGACTCAGCACGCCGCTGAGGGCCTTTGCCAGAGTTTCAGTGGACTACGGAAGCCCATTTGAGACCGTCCAAGGTCGGGGCAAGCAGCGACGCAAGCGGTATGTGTGTCTGTTTACTTGTCTACTCTCACGAGCTGTTCACCTCGAAATGGCGTATGCCTTAGATGCTAATTCGTTTCTGAACGCCTTCAGCCGTATGGTCAATCGTAGAGGACGGCCATTTGAGGTCATCTCGGACAATGGCGGCAACTTTGTCAGTGCAGATCGGCAGCTGAGAGAAGATGTGTACAACGACAAGGTGAAGAAGACCATGGCCAGTCAGCGAATAAAGTGGACCTTCAACCCACCGCTTGCACCGCATTTCGGCGGAGTTCATGAGATTATGATCAAGGCGGCCAAGAAGGCTCTTCGACGTATCCTCGGAGATGCTCAAGTGACCGATGAAGAGCTTGTCACTGCACTATCGGGGGCTGAAGCTCTTCTCAACTCGAGGCCATTGACATATCAGTCAGCCAATCCCTCTGATCCTGGCCCGCTGACTCCCAACCACTTCCTCCATGGACGATCTGAAGGACAGCTTGTTTCGGCCGCACAAAATGACGATGGGAGATCAGTACAACGACGATGGCGGCATGTGCAGATGCTAGTGGAGCACTTTTGGAGAAGATGGCTGCGAGAATGGGTCCCGACGCTCAACCAACGGAAGAAATGGCTGAACGTGCGCCGAGATCTGGCGGTAGGGGACGTTGTCCTGCTGATTGACCCAGCAACACCTAGAGGTCAGTGGCGTCTCGCAAGGATAATCGAAGTTTACCCAGGTCCAGACGGGCATGTGCGAGTTGTGAAGCTGCAAGCCGGTAATCAGCAATACAAACGGCCTATCTCCCGTGTGTGCCCACTGGAATGCTGAAGTCATCTAGTGAGGTACCGCTACAGTCAGTAGCCGATATGCTGAATGTATCATACCAAGAGGAACACTGTGCAAGCTGTGTGCCTTGCTGAAAACATGAAAATAGCTATTCATACTCTTTCGTCGCAGCATGCGGTGCTGCTGCACATTATTCTCGGTGCACATTTGTTACGCTGTATATGCATTTTTGGCATAGCAAATCAGTAGTTGCCACATGCTACTCTGGGAGTATATGGCGAGGGGGAGGATGTTCAGGAGGACACTGCTAGTTTCTGTTGTGCATTGTCATTCAGTATGTATTCTAATAATAGCACAGCCACAGTATTCCAGGTAGCTTCTAAATGTAGGTGTTTGGACACGGACGGAGAGTTGGTTAGTAGTAGTTTCCTGCCATATTGAATACTTCTGCAATATTGGCCGTTTTTACCTTTGTGCATTGACGTGCCTCAGACGGCGACCACCCGGTGATTGTCTGAGCGGTTATCTGCGGTTTTTCTTTGTTAACCATGCAGCGGAATTGTTCACTGTATTTTATTCCAATTGTTTCCTTTCGTCTGTGTTTGGCTCCTGATGTGCTGGCTGTGTGCTTTCAACCTACCATAAGAATCGCTGCGCTCCCATTATTCCATCAGATGATGATGCGATGAAGCATTCAGTTTTCTTGCAGTTGTTTCTAGAGTCGGTGTTACGTGTATTTCTTGTACTTGTGTGAAAAGATCGAAGAACAACACCGTCCTATCGAAAGGCGTGTGTTGTATGAGTGTCTAAAGGGACATTATTAGCAGTTCGAAACTGAATAGAAGGGGCGTTCTCCATCACTCCGAGGCCTTGTTGTTGTGGATTGCCGATAGCGGATTCGGCGGATCTCGTGATCCTCCATAACAGAACCTCTTTAGGACGAACACCAAGGGACCGATGATATTTATTCTGTGAGTTTGTCTTAACCTATGTATATGTTGGACTCAGTAGAGCGTCCAGCCCCTATATGATGTCCAACCCCTATATAGAGTCCATTGGTCCAAAATCCACTGTACAGAGTCCAAAATTGGAATCAACTGTGAGCTCAGTTTAGATGGACATCACTCCCTGTATAGAGTCCAGCCAATTGGCTTCACCCCTATATAGAGTCCATTGGTCCAAAATCAACTGTACGGAGTCCAAATTTTGAAATCAACTATAAAGATTAAAGAGTTTTTATGTGGACAACACTCCCTGTATAAAGTCCAGCCAATTAGGCATCCCCTATCGAGTTCGAAATTAGACATAGGATCTGCTGTAAGCAGTGAATATTAACCAGAAAACGGCCTCTCCCTTTAATCCTTTACATCATTCACTTCTCAAGATAAAAAAATATGTATTGAGGCGCCACTGCAGCCACTTCACTACATGAAAAACCCTACAAACACCATCCTCAAATCAAGTGGTCTCTTCGCAGACGCTGCAAATTACAATATCTCAATCATGCAGTGTTGCCAAATTATTGTGCACGCACACACACACATGCAACACCCACACAACGCCAAGAAAATACCTAGAAAAAAAACAAGAATCGAAAGAGAATAATGGAGAGCCCAGGATTAATTATTTGTTTTCAAACTATTGCGCGCGTGCGCGCGCGCGCGCACACACACACACACACACACACACACACACAAACTTATACAACGCCAAGAAAACACCAAGAAAAGAGTAGAGACACAATACACACGCAACTCCAACAGCCATGCAAACGTCCACCCATTTACACGTAAAGTCAAGAGGGATAACAAATAATTATACGAAACGAATGCATACGGGGACGGGTACACGCACGTTTACATACATGTAGTAGTGTAAGAGAGTAACATAGTGCAGTGGTCAGCATAATACTAGCACATGCTGAGAGTGCAATAGCAAGCTTCACCATTGCTCATGGCCATGCAAATGTTCAGCAGCACTCAGTTCCGCAAGCTTCTGAAGATCAGCACACCTGCAACAAATAGATAGCACAAGGATACGCTTATTAACGTAATGATGCATGGGAGCACACAACTACCAAGTTCTCAACGAATGTGATGCTCAATGAAAATCAATCCACTCAAAGACCTGTGAACAGGTGACGGTGGGGACAATAATCTATTAGTAATACGAGGAATAAGATCGTTTGTGCACACTCAAGACGCACGGACACACCACCATACAAGTAGTGTACACAGTGTTTCACTGCAACTACTTCGAAGTAAATTGAAATGAGATGATTTGAACAATCTGTACAGCGTTGCCGTCAGTCAGTCTTCCCCAAGATGGAAATGCAATGATTTGTTGTCACGAGGCAGTTTCACTGACACAATGTCATGTTCGTGACATCAAAACGGTTACTTCAGGGAATACGAGTATTAGCTTGAGAAGCTTTTTCTTGTCATTGGCATACAAGCAATCCTCCTACTACTACTAGTACACTGGCACTGCGTTTGTGGATCCCATTGTATTTGACATCATACTATAATTTGTAGAGGAAGAGTGTCGTGGAGTTTCACATAATTTTCACAGGGATAAAAATACATTTCTCATGAAATAATTATAATAATTGATGATAGCTAGACGATCGTATACGATTGATGCAAAGTCCTTGCAGTCCTTGAGGAGTATTACGAAGTGGTTGATTACTTTTAGGGCATTCATTCAAGCAACATCAAACAAACACGATACGCTCCTTGAAAATGGAAACAAATTCAAGCATAACGACAGAACAGCAGACCAATCGAAACAAGTAAAAGCTTCCTTACCTCAGTCATCGTCCTGCCATGTAGTTGGACAGCCTTTTGACACGGTGGTACAGGCAGCTCTTGTCCAGTCAAACAGGGGTATCCTTGTGGCGTCAAACGAAAGAGAATGTCAGTGTATCTGACTCGTCAGATTGGAACTGTGCTGAACCTTTCTCTTTCTCCGCTTTCTGCTTTCATCCCTCGCTCTGATGAAACCGTTCAAACGTCTTACTGGCAGCAATGGCCAGCCAAACAGGGGATCCTTGTGGCGTCGAACGAAAGAGAGTGTCAGTGTACCTGACTCGTCAGATTTGAACTGTGCTGAACTTTTTCTCGTTCTGCAATTTCTGCTTTCATCCCGCGCACTGATGAAACGTCTTCAGAGAACCACAAGGCGCTTTCCAGATTTGATTTTGAACGTCTCCTTATCCTCCTTGGTTACCTCGAGACAGATTACTGTCAGCAACTGCACAGCAGAACTGGCAGCCATGGCTGAAGTGAAGAAAGGAATGCGCTGCCACGAGGCAAGCAAAACTGAAAATGTGTTTGTTCTCTTTCGGGCACAACACACAGGACGGCGTGACTGGATAAACTGGACTCCTGGACTGTGAATAGGGGACTTGTAGAAAAAGTGTACTCCTTATAGGGGATTGCGCGGCAGGATGAAGCTGATCAAAACTGAGTGGACTCCTGGACTCTGTATAGTGGATTTTGGACCAATGGACTCTATATAGGGTGCTGGACATCATATAGTGCATGGACTCTATACTGAGTCCTACATATATAACCAGTGAATACAATTATTTCTCCAATAGACATACGAATAGATTTCTTCTACAGCGAAAGATTCTAAGCCACACCAACTCATTGACTAGTCTCGTATGAAACAAATGAGTCACTAGAGAGGTTCTGCAAAACGAAAATGCGTACAAACTTTCGTTCTACGTCATGAAGTGCGAAACTTCGCACGTTCTTTCTGGTCCACTTCGCAACAATAACACACACAGAAGTCTCTGCTGTGAGTACGGTGGCTCGGCAATGGCTTTATTATTGATATTATTATCTCCTTCCTGATTTTTTTTTGAATAATTGTACGCATAGGGCCTGGTATCATAAGAAAATTAGCACAAGACACTGCTGCTACTGTCGTCGCACAGCAAAACACAGAAAACGACAAAATGTTACAATGAATGTAACAACACCCGTCCAAGCTAAAGGACCGACATCCCTGCCCCAGGACGGCATCTCGAAACCCCCACACACTCACCACACGGTCATCATCCAGCTTCAGTTCAATCACTGTATTCTTCCCCTGCAGACTCAACCCCCCTGTCTCTAGCCATACAATCTGAAGCTGTATGTAACCATACAATGGCCCACGACGCACACACCACCCCTACGTTTTTTAACTAAAAAAGAAAAGCAGTCGTAACTGCAACAGCCACATGGCCAATAAGAAAAACCAATACGATAATATCGATAAACACACACCCAGAAGTCAGGGGTGGGAGGGTGGGATACAAACTGCACCAACGAAAAGCCACTGCGAAGTGACAGGAATGCGGTCCAGCACAACATTTTTGCGGACGCAAAAAGTTGTGGGGAAATCCCAAAATCGGTGCGATTTTGCATGAGCCCAAATGTTCAGGTTACCCACAAAGACACAAGCTTTCCAACTCTCTTTGGCCGTTGGAAAGCGTACCGTCTTTGTGGTCCACTTCACAACAATAACACACACAGAAGTCTCTGCTGTGAGCACGGTGGCTCGGCAATGGCGACAGAAAAGGATAGCCCTGGGTACATGCCTTGCCATATACTCTGTGTTACCTGTCAAATTGTGTCATCCGATTCGGCTGCATAGCGCTTGCATAGATTCCCAATATTTGCCAATACGAGGTTTGGATTCGTCCAGTAAGGCAGACTGCACTATCCATGTTCCTGAACAACACTCTCGTTAACATCCTACTCGCGCAGCATCTATAGAAAACAGCTCTCGACCCTGGTATACGTCATAGAGAAGTAAAGGCCATGGTAAATGCCAAGCATGTGTCTCGCCATCCAATGGCTGGCCCAGCTGCTGATGTGATCATGCCAAAACGTCTGTATGTAGGCCACAGTCCATACTGTACGGTCAGGGCATTGACTCGGTAGGTACCAAATGGCCCCCCTGAACCCAGGCATTCTTCGTGCTCTTCAGACCACTGCGATAGCCACACAACTGAGAGCAAGGTTAAGACAAGATATGTCACTTCCGTGCCCAACGCCTCCACCTGTGGAAACATACAAGTCACAGAAGCGAAGCACAAACACAACACACAACTGCAGGCCAAAGAGGTACTGTACTGTATTTCTCACTAATTCCCCGACAGTACTCACACCCATCAAACTGTGCCACTTTGGCAATATTTCTCTCACTCGTTTCCCGAAGTCATTCACACCCATGAAACTGCGGCATCAGCTCTCTCTCTTCCTCTCTCTCTCTCTCTCTCTCTCTCTTTCTCTCTCTTTCTCTCTCTCTCTCTCATTACCCGAAGGCATTCACACAGACCAAACTGTGCCACTGCAGCATTAGCTCTCTCTCTCTCTCTCTCATTACCCGAAGGCATTCACACAGACCACACTGTGCCACTGTGGCATTAGCTCTCTCTCTCTCTCTCTCTCTCTCTCTCTCTCTCTCTCTCTCCTTGCCCGAAGGCATTCACACCCACCAAACTGTGCCACTGCGGCGTTAGTTCTCTCTCTCTCATTGCCCGAAGGCATTCACACCCACCAAACTGTGCCACTTCGGCAATATCTCGGTGCCACTGCGGCATTAGCTCTCTCTCTCTCTCACTCCTTGCCCGAAGGCTTTCACACCCACCAAACCGTGCCACTGCGGCATTAGTTCTCTCTCTCTCTCTCATTGCCCGAAGGCATTCACACCCACCAAACTGTGCCACCGCGGCATTAGTTCTCTCTCTCTCTCATTGCCCGAAGGTATTCACACCCACCAAACTGTGCCACTGTGGCATTAGCTCTCTCTCTCTCTCATTGCCTGAAGACATTCACACCCACGAAATTGTGCCACTGTGGCATTAGCTCTCTCTCTCTCTCTCTCTCTCTCTCTCATTGCCCGAAGGCATTCACACCCACCAAACTGTGCCACTTCGGCAATATCTCGGTGCCCCTGCGGCATTAGCTCTCTCTCTCTCTCACTCATTGCCCGAAGGCTTTCACACCCACCAAACCGTGCCACTGCGGCATTAGTTCTCTCTCTCTCATTGCCCGAAGGCATTCACACCCACCAAACTGTGCCACCGCGGCATTAGTTCTCTCTCTCTCTCTCTCTCTCTCATTGCCCGAAGGTATTCACACCCACCAAACTGTGCCACTGCGGCATTAGCTCTCTCTCTCTCTCATTGCCTGAAGACATTCACACCCACGAAATTGTGCCACTGTGTCATTAGCTCTCTCTCTCTCTCTCTCTCTCTCTCAATCTCTCTCTCATTGCCGGAAGGCATTCACACCCACCAAACTGTGCCCCTTCGGCAATATCTCGGTGCCACCGCGGCATTAGTTCTCTCTCTCTCATTGCCCGAAGGCATTCACACCCACCAAAACTGTGCCACTTCGGCAATATCTCCGTGCCACCGCGGCATTAGCTCTCTCTCACTCATAGCCCGAAGGCATTCACACCCACCAAACTGTGCCACTTCGGCAATATCTCGGTGCCACCGCGGCATTAGTTCTCTCTCTCTCATTGCCCGAAAGCATTCACACCCACCAAAACTGTGCCACTTCGGCAATATCTCTGTGCCACCGCGGCATTAATCTGTGTTCACAACTGGCGCGTGGACGCGGTACGCTTGCGGTTCATGCGCCCCCAAACGCGCGCTCAGCCTTTCACAAAAAACAGCAATCCGAGTCGTATTTAGCGCGTGCGACATCTTCAAGTACTAATTTTTTGACCCCGCCAGTCAAAGTGACTGGCATGTACGCTGATACGCACCTGATACGCGCTGAAAATTCCAACATGTTGGAAGTTCCATTTCGGCGCGTTTCCGTACGCATGGCGCCCCAAAAGCCAGCAAAAATACGCACAAACGCGTGGTTTCACGCGTCAGTTGTGAACACAGCTTTAGCTCTCTCTCACTCATAGCCCGAAGGCATTTACACCCACCAAACTGTGCCACTGCGGCATTAGCTCTCTCTCTCACTCATAGCCCGAAGGCATTCACACCCACCAAACTGTGCCACCGCGGCATTAGTTCTCTCTCTCTCTCTCATTGCCCGAAGGTATTCACACCCACCAAACTGTGCCACTGCGGCATTAGCTCTCTCTCTCTCTCATTGCCTGAAGACATTCACACCCACGAAATTGTGCCACTGTGGCATTAGCTCTCTCCCTCTCTCTCTCTCTCTCTCTCTCTCTCTCTCTCTCTCTCTCTCTCTCTCTCTCTCTCTCTCTCTCTCTCTCTCTCATTGCCCGAAGGCATTCACACCCACCAAACTGTGCAACTTCGGCAATATCTCGGTCCCACCGCGGCATTAGTTCTCTCTCTCTCATTGCCCGAAAGCATTCACACCCACCAAAACTGTGCCACTTCGGCAATATCTCTGTGCCACCGCGGCATTAAGCTGTGTTCACAACTGGCGCGTGGACGCGGTACGCTTGCGGTTCATGCGCCCCCAAACGCGCGCTCAGCCTTTCACAAAAAACAGCAATCCGAGTCGTATTTAGCGCGTGCGACATCTTCAAGTACTAATTTTTTGACCCCGCCAGTCAAAGTGACTGGCATGTACGCTGATACGCGCCTGATACGCGCTGAAAATTCCAACATGTTGGAAGTTCCATTTCGGCGCGTTTCCGTACGCATGGCGCCCCAAAAGCCAGCAAAAATACGCACAAACGCGTGGTTTCACGCGTCAGTTGTGAACACAGCTTTAGCTCTCTCTCACTCATTGCCCGAAGGCATTCACACCCACCAAACTGTGCCACTGCGGCATTAGTTCTCTCTCTCTCTCTCTCTCTCATTGCCCGAAGGTATTCACACCCACCAAACTGTGCCACTGCGGCATTAGTTCTCTCTCTCTCTCTCTCTCTCACTCATAGCCCGAAGGCATTCACACCCACCAAACTGTGCCACCGCGGCATTAGTTCTCTCTCTCTCTCTCTCTCTCTCTCTCATTGCCCAAAGGTATTCACACCCACCAAACTGTGCCACTGCGGCATTAGCTCTCTCTCTCTCATTGCCTGAAGACATTCACACCCACGAAATTGTGCCACTGTGGCATTAGCTCTCTCTCTCTCTCTCTCTCTCATTGCCCGAAGGCATTCACACCCACCAAACTGTGCCCCTTCGGCAATATCTCGGTGCCACCGTGGCATTAGTTCTCTCTCTCTCATTGCCCGAAAGCATTCACACCCACCAAAACTGTGCCACTTCGGCAATATCTCCGTGCCACCGCGGCATTAGCTCTCTCTCACTCATAGCCCGAAGGCATTCACACCCACCAAACTGTGCCACTTCGGCAATATCTCGGTGCCACCGCGGCATTAAGCTGTGTTCACAACTGGCGCGTGGACGCGGTACGCTTGCGGTTCATGCGCCCCCAAACGCGCGCTCAGCCTTTCACAAAAAACAGCAATCCGAGTCGTATTTAGCGCGTGCGACATCTTCAAGTACTAATTTTTTGACCCCGCCAGTCAAAGTGACTGGCATGTACGCTGATACGCGCCTGATACGCGCTGAAAATTCCAACATGTTGGAAGTTCCATTTCGGCGCGTTTCCGTACGCATGGCGCCCCAAAAGCCAGCAAAAATACGCACAAACGCGTGGTTTCACGCGTCAGTTGTGAACACAGCTTTAGCTCTCTCTCACTCATAGCCCGAAGGCATTCACACCCACCAAACTGTGCCACTGCGGCATTAGCTCTCTCTCTCACTTATTGCCCGAAGGCATTCACACCCACCAAACTGTGCCACCGCGGCATTAGTTCTCTCTCTCTCTCTCTCATTGCCCGAAGGTATTCACACCCACCAAACTGTGCCACTGCGGCATTAGCTCTCTCTCTCTCTCTCTCTCTCATTGCCTGAAGACATTCACACCCACGAAATTGTGCCACTGTGGCATTAGCTCTCTCTCTCTCTCTCTCTCTCTCTCTCTCTCTCTCTCTCCTCATTCCCCGAAGGCATTTGCACCCTTCACACTTCTGAGCCGCACTGGGGCTCTCTTACACTTCACTGACAAGGGCAAAGTAAGAATAGGATACCAGATATCCGGTAATCGGCTACACAACTATTTCACACTTTTCGGTGTTTGTCTCCTTCATGCTCGTTACTCCTTATTCATGCTTCCGCAGGTACCCTTGTTTCATTCATGCTCGTTATTCCTTATTCATGCTTTCGTAGGTACCCATAATACCTTATAATGGATTCTGTGTTTCATGTCCATGGATCATAGTGATGTTTCATCACTGGTTTAGCGGCAAAGCACCGAGAATTATGAGTAAATACATCCCTTGCACACAAATTGCATGACCCACCAGGCCCCTACATTATACTCATCCACTTGTAAGAAGCTCGTTGCATGGCCTGACCACTCATTCAATGCAAAATGAATACCTTAAGCCCAAAACAGACATTGTTTATCATCATGTACACTTGCCTGATGGATAATTCAGCCCAGGTGGTAGCTGAGGGGATTTATATGCCCTCGGCACAGGTGTGGCTGTAAAGCATCTCACTTGTCAGATTGCCGCTGTGGGCGATTCCAGCTTTTTCTTGGTGGCTGCCAAGAACTCGGCTAGCCTCCTCTGCTGCAATACCGCTACTGAGAATAGGAGGCGGCCACATCAAATCCATCCACTTCCGCGCCACTCAAATATTGCAGCATCTCTGCCATCATGGTTTGATCATTCTCCACGGCCTCCAGACTTAGATTGACGCCGGCTCTCACACTACGCCCGAACATCTTGCTGCTTGTGCAGAAGTTGCTTGCTGAGCGGTCGGGGTGTTGCCGCTACTTACTGGAACCCCTGGATTTTTTTGTGAAAATCTCTCCTCTCATTCACGCAGCCAAAGAGCCCATGCAGGGGCAGCACTGTGAGGTACGTCCATTATTACCGTGATGTGAGATAACTCGCTGGCTAGTTGCAGCTGGCAACATGAGCAACTGAATGCAGTACGCGACATACGGGTACCGACCGACCGACAAAGCTGGCATATACGGATGACCACCAGCAGGAAAATTAGTGGCTGACTGGCTGTGAAGGGCGAATATGGGTGCCCAGCAACATACTGCATTGTGAACAATGTACGAAAGATTACTTATACATGGTCGATGGTTTTACATGTTGACTGACAAACAGCAACATTCACCAGGCTTGCAGCAGATGCCACAATGGTTGGCTGACCAGCTGCACTGGACGAATCATTTGGCAGATTCTCCGCAGATAATACTGTATGTGACGGACTAGAAGTAGTAGCAATGGCCAAATTTGGCATATTCGCAGCAGATGACACTGGATTTGGCTGATAAGACGCAGCAACAAAGTTGGCTGGACAGCATCAATGGACAAACTTGGCAGCCCCGCTGTAGATCACACTATTATTTGGATGAACACTCGCAGCAGGCCGGCCGTACGTAACAATGACATGCTTGGCCGGCAGTTGACGTCCAGGAATCTGGCTGTTCAGCAGCAGAGGTAAAAACGGCCGAAGCTGAAGAAAAACTAACCTGCCTACGCCCCGGCAGGGTGAATATTTGACTTGCCAACATAAAACAGCCAAGAAATCGTTCAATCACGTCTTCCCTCTGACCACCAGCATCGATTTTCTTTCCTGCTGTAAAGCTACAGTTGAAGCCCTGTTCTCGTCGAAAGAGCACTCTTCCATGATCATGTTAGACCCAAAATGTCACAGAACTCCAAAATACAAACTGCACCAACGAAAAGCCACTGCGAAGTGACAGGAATGCGGTCCAGCACAACATTTTTGCGGACGCAAAAAGTTGTGGGGAAATCCCAAAATCGGTGCGATTTTACATGAGCCCAAATGTTCAGGTTACCCACAAAGACACAAGCTTTCCAACTCTCTTTGGCCGTTGGAAAGCGTACCAACTTTGGACGCGAAACTTGCAGGGAACACGAAATGAACTGTCGTAGGAAATTTCGTGAGATCGGGTCATGGCGTACGTGCACTTCGCCCGCGCAAACTACGAAAATGTGCAGAACGCAAAGTTCGTGCAAAAATTTGTACACACTTTCGCAAGGACTGTCGCGAAACTTTGTTCGAATTTTCGTTTTGCAGAACCTCTCTACTGAACGTTTCTTTAGCAACATGACGGCAACTGAAACAGCAATAGAGAAAGTGCGATACATGTACAGCACATTCTTGCAGGTACTACAAACAGATTGCAGATCGTAATTCTTGCTTTGGCGGCACGAAACTTTATTTGGGGCAGTGCAATCTCGGCGGTACTCACAAAATAATAAATCAAACAGCCCCAGACTCGAGTAAACAAATCCAATCACACAAGTACGAGATCTTGACGAGACGAGACTGCACCCATTGGCTTGTTTCGTATGAAGCAAACAAGTTTACTGAACTTCTCCACAATGGAGATTTTCCCTGATACCGTATGCGAATTTATTTTGCAAACTCGGTCAATGGGTCCTTGAATCTTTCCCTCCAGATTGGGAACTGCCAACGATAGTATGCCACTGACCAGTGCCTTACTTGTAACGTACCAATGTACAATGAATATGAGTATTTCGACAACACATCTAACATGAGCCTTACCGTCAAGAAGGTGAACTCGGGTTCTTCGCACACTGTAGACAAGGGCAAAGAGATAAAAATGGATCTAAATCCGAATAAAATCAGCACACGTTTCCGTAAATGAAAGGGTGAGCATAAGCAAATGAATCGAAGGAAACAGGTCAACTCAGAGATCACCTGTCTTCGAGTATTCCGTAAAAGGAGGCCTCGGCAGCGGAAAAGCTAAATTTAGAAAGGAGATCCTGTCAGCTTTTCCATTATTTATTGCATTCCGCCCAAAATCAGCACACTTTTCGTAAATGAAAGAGTCAACACAAGCAAATGAATCAAAGGGAACTGGTCAACTCACCTGTCATTGAGTAATATTCCGCAAAAGGAGGTCTCAGCAGCGCCGCGCCGAAACGAAATAAGCCAGGCCAGGAGACGAAATATCCGAAACAGCTCATACAAGAAGCAGTTCCAAAGAAGGAAGTTCCTCGCGCATGCACATCCGAACACGGACTGCACTGCAACACAATGTCTGCCGGCTGCCGTGCACGTGCATAGCACGCGGCTACCACCCGTTGGTAGATCTAATACCGAGCACCTTACGTAGAGACTTACGTAGCCTAAGTGAAATACCGAGCACCTTACGTAGAAACTTACGTAGCATAGCGATGTCGTTTTTCTTGCCATGTGAACACAATAATAGAAAAGCTGACAGGATCGCTTTTCTAAATATGGTATATGCCTGTGTGCATGTGCCCGTTTGGCCATGTGCTGTGTTTGCGTTTGCTTTCTTTCAGCCATTCCGCTGGTATCTACTCTTCCACCAGTGCAAGCCGGTAAGTCTTTAAAGCAAAAATAAATAAATATTACACATTACACTAATTTCTTTCGTCTTCTCTCCCACTTTAGTTTTTTTTTCACACCTCACCTTGTATACTTCCCACTATCCGATAACCTATAAGTAGTTTGTTTCTCCGTATAGCCTCTATTGTGAGACGATTTTCCCTGATGATAGTCTCAAGAAAATCGATTAGGAACAACCATTTTAGATACATGTATTCTCATTCATCATTTTGTAATGTCCGCTTCACTAATACTATTAATCGCATTAATAACATTACATTGGTACAGTGAAACCTGGTGTAAGCGACCTCTGGGTTTAGCAATCACCTGCTCTTAATGACCGTCTTTCCATGCACCGACAGTTCTACGCAGACACTGTGGGACCTGGTTCTAAAGACCACCTGGCTTTAACGACCGCTTTTGCTTAAACCCGGTTTTACTGTAGCTGCTTGCAGCTGTATAGCCTCGTCATGCTTATGCCACTCATTGCTCATACTCCGTAGATGGATCAGTACGGCAAACAGGGTGCACTGTCCCTTTCGGGTTGCCCACCCTAAGCACTGCACCAAAGCAGGCATGCATAGATAGACATACATACTCAGCGCGTGCTTGCCTGTTGGCCTCGCTCTGATCCATTTTCAGCTCCGGACGGTATCCCGCGCCACGTATCCATCGCTGTACTAGATGACACGCGCATCAACGTCTCCTGGACCGTAAGCTAATGGATTTTACTTTGTGACGGTATTTCCATCGAGTGGTTTCACATCTATTACGTGACCATACAGGACAGCCATGTTTGTTCCAACGCAGATGCCTTGGCGAAATCGCCTGTTTGTGGTGCGACGTTAAATAAACTTCTACAACAACAACAACAACATGGAGTTGGCAAGGAGTGTGCTGATCAGGAGCAGCAGAGCGAGCCTGGCAGCGTCGACCAGGCCGACACCCCAAGCAGTCGCCACTGAGAGGAGCAACGCCGTCACTGGCGTCAGTGCGTGAGGAGACGTGAGAAATTGAGGATCTCCGTGCGGCGCTCCAAGATGCACCGTTTCTTCGTCGCCAGGACAACCCACGGGATATGTTGGCCAGGGCTGCAGATGATGGAAACGAGTGAAAGTAGAGCCGGACAGTCGTTTTGTAATGGTCAGAGCTCAGCGTAGGGGGAACCTGCCGAACCCTTCCTGACCGTTGCCATGACAGCCGCGTCAGCACACGAGCCACCGCAAACGGATGCCATCGACAGCAATGCATGCACCGCTTTAACTGCAGCCGCCGCAGAGTACCAGCCACGCAGTTCAGTGCTGCCAACGTCATTTGCAACTATGACCACGGGCAGCAACGCTCCTGTTATAAATCAGGAACAAGGCTCTACCTTCCTGTTCCACGATCCTGCTGATCAAACACCTTTTTGCTTACAAAGATCAAGCCCGTGCATGTAAATACAAACAGCTTCAAGGACCTTCAACTGCTGAACGTAACGGGCACAGCATATTTTTATTTTGCATGTCATACTATACAAATTATGGATTCATACTCAGTATACATTTTTAAAGGGGCTTTGCGAGTACGGACACTTCACGAGTAACGACATAATTCTGAGGTCGGCCAGAGAGCGCAATTGGTGGAGGTCGAACTGCTTAATTGATTAACAGGCCAAGAGCTGCTGCTTATCCTTTCAGTACAATAGAAATGCTCCTAAAACCAGTTCACTGCGCCATGTATCATCATCAAGTTAGGCTGCGTGATGATTGAATACTGTGAAAGCAATAATTATAATAACGAAGTGCTAACTCTAACGAGTTAACGAGGAGAAATTTGTTGTTAAAACAGAAATCGCTATACAGAAATCGATACATATACTGTCCTATTGAGCGTTGAGAATGAGTGAGAATCATTACCTTTGGTACACGTAAACTAGTCAATTTTGTGGGATCGTTACATATGCGCCTCGTTAGAACAATGGCTTTTATAGTACGTAGTATTGAATATTGCAACGAAGAACAGACAAGACGACTCGTCAAAACCAAAAGGGAAGACTGACCAGCAACAAGACACAGGAAAGCAAACACACTAATGTATCGTTACTCCCTAACCTAGATTGCGCATTTTCATACTCTCAAACCCGTCACTGGACATCTGCTCAGGTTCGTCCTCGTTGCTGGCGAGATCGACGGACGACGAGTATGCGTAGCGGCTGTTGTCCTCCGATGGCCTCCATAGCACCATCATGAAGAGCAGCAGGAAGCTGAAGAGAATGTGCCAGAAGCCATCCAGCAGCCAGATATGCTGCCAGTCCTTGATGCAGGCCGAGGAGGAGAACTGCAATAACGCCCACGTGCTGAACGCCACGGAAGCGACCGCGGCGAAGATGATGGCGTTGGAGAAGTACCGGTGGAGTGAGAGCTTGACGGTGTTGTGAAGCAGGCGTAGTGTTTGCATCGTGTCCTTGATCGACCTGTAGATGAAGGCGATAATACCAACGTCGAGCAGAACGATCACCAGCGATATCACCTGTCCCGTGGTGGTGGCGACGTCCTCGGAGCTGGCCATGGCGCGCAAAATGCCCTCGACCGACGCGGCCATGAAGTACACGATACCGATGCCGACAACGAGGACGAGTTTGGAACCAAGGCTTGGCCGTACGATGCCAACGCCCAGTGAGATGATGATGACGAGAAGTCTGGCCAGTGTGCGCTTGCCCGCCGACACCATCTCAGCAGCGACGAGCAACGACATGCCCTCTCTGCCCTCGGCGTTGCCACGGTAATACTCGCTGAAGAACAACACCTTCTCAACCGTACCCAGGGCAATGACGGCGCCAATCCAGAACTGGACACGCAGCAAATCCTTGTAGTGGCACATGAGTGCAAGCAGCCAGCCGAACGCATACAGCGAGTACAGGGCGGTCATGATGCCGTAGAAGACCAGATTGGGATAGTCGAGCGCAGACAGGTATCCCCAGCGGTTCTTCATCTCCACCTGTACAGCTACAGTGACGTTCAGAACACCACCGTTGGGCACGGGGTCAGCTTGCACGGCGAAGACCAGGGAGAACACCCGGCGCTTGGTCGTCTTGCACACCACCTCCTTCTTCACTTTCTTGTAGAACGGAGCGCTGCGCCGCGTGCGCGCTTGAAGAACGGCCTCCATCAGATCGCTCACACTCACACTTAGCGACTGCTTTTTTGTTCCCGCGGGGTTCGCTGCGGGCTCATTTGGAGGTACCTTGGACGACTTGTCAGCCCCATCCTCGCTGGCGTTCCCTTTCAGTCCGGCCGCAGGATCCAGACAGGTGTTGTGGTATGCGGTATCCTTCAGCCAGGCTCCCTCGGGAGCGAGCTCCGTGAACTGAAACGGATCGCCACTACCGGTCGTACTTGCTTTGCAATCCAGAGGGATCTGCACCCACTCTGTCCCCACCACTGGATTGTCGCCAAAGTCTCCCTGAAGCACTATACTTTCTTCGAGTCTGTCTAGATAGTGGTAACACTGCGTTATGAGTAGTCTGTATTTCAAATGAACTGTTGCGGCACCTACCGAGTGGCATGCGCCCTTGAAGTCGATGGTAGCGTTCTCCGCCAGTGTCAGCGTCATCCATTGCACAGAGACAGTGCCCGGATCAACCAGTTCAAGGCTCCAGTCTTCTATTCCGGGTTTGGGGAACGCCAAACAGGTCTGCAACGATGCAAACAACATCGTCAGAACAGCTAATAGCTTGCTCGGAGCCATTGTACCAGGCCGCTGAGGCGCATCCACCAGCAAGAACTCCCAGTAAGTCTGAGTCACGAGTCCATTCAAAGTCACTTGGCCTACCCCGCAAAAGTGAGAAAATGCAAGGCCTTCTCTTCAAAGAAGTATGTTCAATGCGCTTAGATTTTTGTACAGGTAGTATCCAGTGGCAATCGGCGGACTGCACTGCTCAAGCTGAGCTAGCTGTGCTGTCCAGTCTGCATCAGTGAGTCCTGCATCATGTACATACGCGTATTGACAACAAGTAGATCTACGCCAGTAGTAGTAGATCTGCCAGTCTCAGTGCTAGCTGCCAAACAACTGCCACTGAGTCTGTGACTGGGTCTGTTTTTTGGGTCTGTTTTGGGTAGATGTACCGGTATTACCTGATCACCGGTACTTCGACTTCTGATTTTCCGTACTCGTAATACCATGAATACATGACTGTAGTACAATCATGTCATGTATCTTGCAGTAAATTTGCGTACTACTAATGACATGCTTTGTCATGTCGTCGTCTGCTTGCATCGTGCTTTTGACACACACAGACTCCGGCCGTCAGTCATAGGCACTACGAGTAGATCTACCACTGCACTACGCCATAACCTACGGTACTTGGTGTAGGCACGTCGCCGTCGCGGCTAGCTGCCGGATTTTTCGGAGTATAGTGCGCACCTTTGTATAACGCGCACCCCCAATCTTCATTGGGGATGCACACTTCAATCTTCATTGAAGTACAATCATGCATTTCATATTCGGAGCATAGTGCGCACCTGCGATTTAGGGCCTAAAATAGCACATCTAAAGTGCGCACTCCGGAAAATACGGTATTGCAAACCGTGTGTCACTTCTACATCTACCACGATCACGTGATTTTTGTCCTACATCGTACAACATCATTTTACCGTTCATGCTATTTTCGACGGCCGGCCTGTACCGTTTTTTGTGTGTGTAGACATGGCATTTTACAGTTCACGCGCTAGATCCAACGGTGCTCCTACCCAACACCCGAAATACCGTCGGTTTGGACCGTTTCGACGATAGAAAGCTCTGTTTAGCGGGAAAACGAAACGGTAAGATTCCAACTAGGGTCACCTTACACGTCTATCGTTGCGTCAGGAGTGAGGACTCAGAAGCCGAACTGCTAACCGTGCCTCGAAAACACACAAAAATCAGTAGACTCGCCCTCCGCAACACTGTACACGCGGACCGTTGAAAATAGCGTGAACGGTAAAATGCTAACCATGTCTAAAACAGAATCTTGTACGCGTAACGTAGTAGTGCGGACCGAAACAATGAGTCATGGATAGGCCTCTGTGGATAATGCCGGCAGAAAAATTGGCAGAATTCGGTGCTTTTTCGGGTAAGTTTCATGCATGTTTGGTATGTGGATAAAGAAATGGAGCAGAATTCGAGGAATTGCCCGCCATAAGGTATGTATGGTCACTGCTTTTCGAGCAGAATCTGCCACCTTTTCGAGCATTATCCGCCAATGCCTAGTCATGGAGGTCTGCGTAGGCTCGCTGCTAAGCGATGCTGAAGATGCCCAAGAAGGAGACAACTCCCTACGGCTGCGTTCCGTTCCATGTACCGGATCTGGTCACGCTGAACAGAGGTTAAAGATATTCTCGCTCCACATACACCGACATAACGACATGGACCCAGACAACAGAGACAGGAGCACACAGAGTGAGGGTAGTAGGCCGCAGCCAGATGTGACTAAACACATGGTGAGACACAAAAAACTGACTGAAGGAGTCAGGCAAAAAGAACGGCAACAAAAAGCGAAAACATCAGATTCCATATTCGCAAGACAAATAATTTTGTTGCGCGAGAAATCATTTCTCGCCTCACTCGCTCCGCTCGGCCGGCGAGAAATAAAACGTCTCAGGCTTCGGCTTCACGAATCGTACATCCTCCCCATATTGACATGCTCATGTACAATAGTGGCATGCAGGGCCCGTCCAACACAGAGATGCCCCGGATATCGGATGGGCACATTTTTTTCATCGGCGGCAGCCGCGGTCCATCATCGACATGCGTCAACCTCCACACATCTTAAAATGATGCACTGTACAGGAGATGCCAACCTCACCCCCTCAGCATCACCATCAACCACCAGCGCATGGCTCTACTTGGTCACGTGTTCCGTTTGCCCACCAACACCCACGCTCAGCTCGCCATGGTATTATGTATTTCCAGCAAGTGACGAATCCCACTGCAGAGCGTTTTCTGGGTCCGGGTGGCCCTCGCACCACTCTTGCGACACCTGTCATTGCTGACCAAACGGGATATGGTCTACCTACCCGCACGCCATCAGGTCTTCTAGTTTGGCGAGCCAGAGCTCAGGACAGAAAAGAATGGCGTGCCCTAAAGAGTGCATGCTAGGCCACAGGATTCGCCTTTAGTAGTATTTGTGTTTGGTGTTGTGTTTATTTTCATTCGCAAACCAAACGGGCAGATCTGCCCAATGAAGTCTCAACAATGATTCATCTACATCAGTACAATGTCATGTACATGTACTGATGTACATATTCAACGCTCCATACATACCAAATACTCCTTGCTCAATCCTTGCCGGCCTCAATGCCCATTAGGCCTGGGCGGATAATGCTAGCATTATAAGTAACATTATAGTGTGCGATTTGCATTTGTTGATTTGTATTATGCTAGTATTCTAACACTACATTTCCACAAAAGTAGCATTATACTCAAATATGGAAGTTTTGGCCACTACAAAAAATGTACCGTTACATGCCTTGTACATAGAACTGCACAACCTGCATAGGATTGTCCAAACAAAGCCATTTTCCATGCATACTATTACGGTTTTGCTGGCATTATGGAGCAATAGCAGAAAGATTATGCCGACCTTACACGTTGGAATCCGTATATTATGCCGGAGCATAATTTTTTGACGAAATCCCAAGATTATGCCAAATATTATGCCGGCATAATCCGCCAAGGGCTAGATATAACGACAATTCGTGAATAACGACAGAATCTCCACCCCTTTCTTTATCCACTGACGATGTTGTTCAGAACAACGAAACGTCTGGAAAAGTATCGTAAATATGTCTATACAAGCGAGGGTCCCTGGTTCGAGTCCTGCTCCTGGTGGTGACAGTCAATTTTTTCTTCAGACTTTTCCCGTTTGTGTCTTTCCCTCAAACCAGTGAAAATATTTCTATCATTCTTTATCATCTATACCACTATAGGGTACCTCACTTCAAACTCTCCAACTACGGTCTCTTCGCTGCATAAGTTCACTTCACTTCCAAAAAACATAAATAATATTAGATACAAATGGAATGCACCAAATTTTCGGGCATGGCCCATCTTCAGGGTGATAAAAAACCAATCAACTAAAGCCAACAAAAAGTGAAACGAGTATATATGCTGTGTGGTGCGGTAGTGCTGGAAATCTTTGTATGTGTGGAAGGTAGCAGCAATGGTGAAGTGTGTTGGTAGAAAGGGAAGGAGCGAAAGAGACCAGTGGAGAGCTGTGTCTGTGAGTGTGAATATGTGTTAGTGCGACGTGAAGGGAAAGCACGAGAAGTGTGGTTACCAGCAGCAATGGTGAAGTGTGTTGGTAGAAAGGGAAGGAGCCAAGTGGAGACTGGAGAGCTGTGTCTGTAAGTGTGAATATGTGTTAGTGACATGGAGATTAGAATGCAAAGTATGCAATGTAGCTGGGTCCATGGGTGTGAAGACAAAGATGACGACAACTATTTGCTAAGCACTATAATATAACCAGCTAGCACACATAAACATCAAATATCAAATATTATCATATCATAATATTCGCAACATCATAGTCTACCACAATTTACAACACCAGCATCTAATACAATAATTTCACACTGTGTCCAGCAGTCTCCAGCCACGATCCCTGTTAACACTTGGGCGTCTATCACGAATGAACATTGCTTCGCGTATACGACGATTCACAAGGGACGACTGCTTGGCGAGAATTGATGCGTTGGTGATGGGTGTAGATGTGATTGCTTGTTTGGTCTAGAAAGAATACTTTTTTTAGAATTTCCATGCCCAGAGCAAAGTCCATTCTACCTGCATGTAGACTCTACATACATAATAGTAATGGGACTTCGGGTATAACGACACTTCGCGAATAAGGACACTTTTCTGATGCCCCGCCGAGTGTCGTTATACGCAAAGTTGTATATGCATACGTGATGTGAATGGAGACGCATGCCCAGGATCTAGGATCATACAACTGCAAGCACCGTTAAAGCGATCGGTCCACTTCAATTACGGTAACATCATCTCATCCGAAGGCATACCGTGAGGCCAATGAACCAAAAGCTTGCATACAAGAAAAGCCGCGTACTATCGCAACGAACCCAACTACACGTAGCATCACACGTACACGTACATGTACAAGATTGCAAGTACGAACACAACGTGGACAAAACGTCCAAATCATGCCCCAGAAGTTACCAACTACATTGTACAAGCAAACATCATGATGCCAGGCCTGGGCACCAGCTCTAAAGCATCCGCACAGCCCGGGCTTCTTCTTTTTTTCTTTTTTATTGGGAACACAGCCCTACAAAGAGACATGTGGAGACAAACACAAGACAAGACACAGGAGATGTAGGGACGACGTGCCGATGTACAGGGAGCAACTCGACCGACCAGGGGTCTCGGCGTTAGCGTTGCAACCTGGCATCGAAAAAAGGGGGGGGGGGTTGCATGGTCAGGTAGCAAAAATAATAATTTGGTGCGAGAAAGTGGCGCTAGTATTGCACCAAATACTATAAATACGTGTACTTTGGCGCAACTCCACAAGCCGTCCAGGCTTTTCTGGGTTTAAGCTACAATGTACGTGCACACGCACTATCAACAGTTTCACTGTACAGTGTACTATCAAGAGTATAATTATTATACTCTGAGTATAATTATTATACTCTTGATACATACTATGTACATGTACATGTAGGTATGCCTCAGGCTGATGACGTCAATGGCCCGCTATGTACTAGTACTACTTGTGATTAGACTGTGATTTTCACTTTTCGACTTTTCACCTCCCTCTTCGGAGACTGTCTATTCAGATGTCGTGTGTTCATGTTCATCTACAGCCGTGATAACGAAGTCTTGCAATCGCATGTCTTCGCTCCTATTTGCAAGACTTGCAGTAGTAGTCAAAGCGGGTTTATTCAGACTTAGTAGTCAAAACGGGTTTATTCAGACTAAGTAGTCAAAACGGGTTTATTCAGACTTAGTAGTCAAAACGGGTTTATTCAGACGTATTAGTCCTATCGAACAGTGACTCAGGCTGCCAGTTTCACTGACAGTCTGTACGTCGAGCCAGCTCTGCGGCTGCACTGCAATGGCTGTATTATGACTCCAACACTGCCCTGTAATGGCTATAATGTACCTGTAGTATTATGACTTCTGTGCTGCTGTAGTTGGCTAGCGCAGGGCGGCGGCCGGTCGTTGCGGCGCACAGCGGTAGATACAGCACCGTTAGGTGTCAATTCCCTCTGACATCGCCGCCGATACGAGTGAGGGCTAGACGTCGCGCGCTGAACAGCCCACAGTTAGCGAGGCGAGCCCTGCAGAGTGCAAACAGAATGGGCATGTGCAAGTAACTCAATACTCAGTAATGGAGGACGTTGCCCATTTCCCAAGTTCGCACCGTAAAAGGACAGCTAGTGAACAAACAGGTACGCATGCGTGCTGCTGCCCACACCCGAAGCGTGATCGCACAAACACGACTTGGTCCTAGCCGCAGGGTCATGACGTCACCAGGCGATGAGGTTGACATGTTGGGTGCGGAGCAAGCTTGAAACATTAACGGTAGATTCTCGCGCTCTCATGCGCCTATTGCCCACTGGCAAAGTCAACATTCCCAGCAGATCAGCGGCATACTATACATTAAATGCACAAAAGCTAAAGATTGAAGTGCTAATACTACTAGTACTAGTCACGGGCGGACTAGGAGCGATAACGAGCAGCGTGTTGTGCAGCCCGTATGCCTACAATGCTTTAGCTCGTTAGGCGGAACATGGCAACTGGTTAAGCGCGTCACGAACAGTGCTACAGAATGGCGTGTGTCCACGTGACTGTGCGAGAGAAGTAATCCCAATGCTAGCTGAGGTTCTATAGGCTATACCGGGCAGGAAGTAGTCCGTTTGCCAAGCGGCCACCAACGTGATAAACCTGGATAGCTTTTTCTCCCCAGCACGGAATGACAACGGGGAAACTTGTACTACTTCGATGTGCTACCAGCGCAGCCCGAAACGACATTGGTCAGTCAGACATTGAGGGAAAAGCAGCCGAAACCTAGTCTAGTATCGATGCTAGTGTGGCTACGTATGCGCATGCATATCTCCTCGGTCTGATCTCATGGTCTACTTGTACTTGGCGGGTTGTACACATGGTGGCCTGTGACAATCTCGCACTGCGTGGTCACCGCCCGTCTGCCTATCGTGAAGACTGCGTGCATGATGAATATCAGATAACTGAACCCACAACTGAAAGGACTTTCGTGTATCTCAGCCACAGCATCAGCGTGTGTGAATGCGCCCGCGTTCTGCGTGTACGGGGACGTTCTGCATCAGACTCACCACGTATCGTCACTGGCGCTTGACGTGCGTTCGTCTGCGAGTAGGGTCCTCAATCCCCTACAGCGCATCATCATCATTCGTAGATCTGCCGTGTGTGTGTTCTGTAAGCGGTGGAACTGGAAGTTGTTGAGCGCTGAGGTAGGTCTGGCTACGTCTGAAGTAGTTGTAAGAGTGAGAATGGAACGGGAGTAATCTTGTACAGCGTTCAAGAAGTTCCCAAGCGGTTTGGAACAAGAGCGGAGGGTTCGGATCCGTCGCTTCCTTACTACCCCTGTTCAGATGCGGATAGTGTTTGCGCACGAGCTTGTTGATGCATAAAGTGCTGGACGTCGGGACTGTGAACGGCTACCTGTATTGTCAAGACGGGCAGTGAGGATAGCGGCTCAGCAGTGGGCTTGGCAGCTGTTCTACGACTAGCACTGAATTGCCCCGCTGTATTCTTCTGGGGAGACGTCTCTGACCTGAAAACCTCTGTCATGTCCCAGGATCGGCTGCAGGTAGTCCAGGATACATGACCTGGATCCCTCACGACGGCCGTGTGGCGCGGAGTAGTGGATCAGCACCCATTCTGCTGTAATCGCTGGGTTCAATGCAGTGGCTCATGCTGCTTAGCCTACCACCTGATGGTCTCTTTCTGAGCTGATCCTGTTCATGTCACCATTCATGTACCTACATCTCGTTGTGGAATCTCCTGACCTCTCTGCTCTCTGTGTGTGCACATGCACTGGATCCAGGAAGGATCTAAATATTAGGAGTTCGAAGGTTAGGTTCTGTTCGTTTTGCCAATACGCGCCAACTTGGTTATCCTTGAGTAACTCGGTGGTGGTGGTGTCACTTGGCACAGGCTGCAAGTACGGACTGAAGGGTGGTATCCCGTGTTCGCTGCTAACCCAAGTGCCTTGTGTCAGTGTTAGTGTTCCCCTGAGTGAAGACATTGGTGACTTCCCGCGGACTTCCACCCATCGGTCGGCACTCTCACCTTCGCGGGGACACGCGAAATCAGTGTGCGCGCCTGTCTGCGATTTCCACGACGCTCCTTTATTAGCTCGGCAAGCACGTGAAAACTGTGTCAGTGGTTGCGCGTGTTTTGGAGACACGCATTGAGCGCGCCGCGGAACTTCGCTTGGTTGCCACGAAGAGAATGAGCAGGAAGGCCCTTAGCACTAGCGAAGTGAGATGAGAATACGGTTACTGTGACTGTTCCAGGACATCCGCAAGGGGAACTCGACCATTAGCAAGGCAGACCACAGGGAGATTGACACGCACACACAATACCATGGTTCTCTCCCCAGGAAGCGGCGGTCCGTTCTGTCAGCGACTGCAGCAGTTCTCCTCGCTGATCCTGTTGATGGGCTACTGCTGCTATCTTTGTGCTGTGCCGTGTGAGGGTGTCACTACTGGTGATGCTGGTGGTGATACGGGCAGTGGTGGTGACTGCTATAGTTTGGAGAAGGCATCATTTGAGGCCGTGGAATGGACAGCTTGGACAAAGGCAGGTCTGGAGATTGGCCGCAGTCAGTGCTACGCCAAGTGTATTAATCAGGTAAGCCTACCTTATCAGCTGCCGTGGAAATTCACTCTATGTACATGTAGATTCTCACAATCATGAATGGGACGATTTTAAACACACGCACACACATACACACACACGCACACACACACACACACACACGCACAAACACACACACGCACATACCGGGGAGTCGTATCACTCCCACAGACCCAGGCACCACCATCATCAGTCTATGCATGTACGGAAAATCAATTGTAGTCAAGTTGCTGTCTGATGATCGGTTTATAAAACCGTGAAACTCAGAGCTACAACCGAAACGCTTTTGATTCTTTCAAGTGTGTGTATGCCTGCTGCTAGCATAATTAAAAATGTTCATGTCCATAATTATTATGCATGCACGGGCAAGAGGTTATTCTTAGTAATACATGTAGTTAGTATAGGTGAAAACGGCGCGTCTTCTGAATGGTCGGCGTAGACAATGATAACCAGTTTTGCACAATTGAATTACAGTAGAATACATATTAGACGACTTGATTGTGCTCGATCTGCATGGCATGACTGATAGGGGGATTCCCTGCAT
>NC_088651.1:22716511-22744208 GCF_964019385.1 Sycon ciliatum | reverse complement strand
ACATGTAGAAGACCTTTTCCCCTCGTGATCCTCTTTCCTATGCATACATGACATCAAGAGTACATACCGGGGGTTATGTACTCTTGATGACATGCATGTTGCCAATTGTTGGTGCAGTACAAGTTTAGTGTTGAAAGCAGCATTTCAACTGTTGTGATTATTGTGAGGTTTTGTGTGAAATTTTAATTTTCGGCTATCACATTTCGTTAATTTCTTACTTTTTAGACGGGGTCCATGGACTAGAACACAATAACCTTTTTTAGAAAACTGCCTTAAAGCAGTTTTTATTGCTATAATCCCGTTTGGTCAGCAATGACAGTTGTCGCTAGAGTGGTGCGAGAGCCACCCGGACCCAGAAAACGCTCTGCAGTGGGATTCGTCACTTGTTGTTGTAGAAGTTTTCGCCTGTTTGTAGTGCGACGTTAAATTTTAACGTCGCACTACAAACAGGCGATTTCGCCTCCTTTGATACATGTGGACGACAGAAGGAATGAGAGAGAGAGGGGGGGGGGGGGACAGAAGTATGGAGAGAGGAAGGGTAGAAATAAATAAGCAATCAACCTCAGGGCTACACCAAAGCAAAAACGGAATGGGAACATACTATAATACAAAATAGCTTCATACATACATATATTGCAAAACACGTTTACTATTCTTCAGTCCGCTATACCACAGAAACACACTAGCCGAAAAGCATTCAAACGGAGCCATGATGCGCTTTTAGCAGGGCACAGAACTGAATATGGCTGGGCTCGGAACGGAGATCAGGCGGGAGCTGGTTCCACAGGACTGCTCCGATGAACTGCATGGTCGCTCGACCCGCAGGACTTGCTGGAAATACATAATAACATGGCGAGCTGAGCGTGGGTGTTGGCGGGCAAACGGAGCACGTGACCAAGTAGAGCCATGCGCTGGTGGTTGATGGTGATGCTGAGGGGGTGAGGTTGGCATCTCCTGTACAGTGCATCATTTAAGATGTGTCGAGGTCTTGGCGGGCAATTCCTCGAATTCTGCTCCATTTCTTTATCCACATACCAAACATGCATGAAACTATTACTTACCCGAAAAAGTACCGAATTCTGCCAATTTTTCTGCCGGCATTATCCGCAAAGGCCTATCCATGACTCATCGTTTCGTTACGCGTACGCTCGTTACGTAACGCGTACAGGATCATCTGTAGTAGACATTGTTACAAATGTTAGCATTTTACCGTTCACGCTATTTTCGACGGCCGGAGTGTACAGTGGTGCAGTGGTGCAGTGGTGTGGTGTTTTCGAGGCACGGTTAGCAGTTCGGCTTCTGAGTCCTCACTCCTGACGCAACGATAGACGTGTGAGGTAACCCTAGTTGGAATCTTACCGTTTCGTTCTCCCGCTAAGCAGAGCTTTCTATCGTCGAAACGGTACCAAACCGACGGTATTTTGGGTGTTGGCCCAACACCCAAAATACCGTCGGTTCCCCAACACTGTTGGGTATGAGCACCGTTGGATCTACCGCGTGAACGGTAAAATGGCATGTCTACACACGTACACACAAAAAACGGTGCAGGCCGACCGTCGAAAATAGCGTGAACGGTAAAATGCTAACCTGTAACCATGTCTAATAATCTGATGTACGATGTAGGACAAAAATCACGTGATCGTGGTAGATGTACAAGTGACACACGGTTTGCACTAGCTAGCCGCGACGGCGACGTGCCCAACATTACAGAGTACTAGAGTTAGTAGTTCAAGTACTTGAAGTAGGCTATGGCCTAGTATAGTGCAGTGGTACTACTCGTAGTGCGTTAGCAGCCTATCACTGACGGCCGGAGTCTGTGTGTGTCAAAAACACGATGAAAGCAGACGACGACATGACAGAGCATGCCATTGGTATTACGCAAATAAATTTTAATTTACTGCAAGATACATGACATGATGATTGTACTACATGTATTCATGGTATTACGAGTACGGAAAATCAGAAGTCGAAGTACCGGTGATCAGGTAAGACCGGTAGTAGGTACATCTACCCAAAACAGACCCAAAAAACAGACACAGTGCCACACAGACAGTGGCAGTTGTTTGGCAGCTAGCACTGAGACTGGCAGATCTACTACATGTACTGGCGTAGATCTAGTACTGGTTGTCAATACGCGTATGTACATGATGCAGGACTCACTGATGCTGGCTCAGGCTGGATCGGTTCGATAGCGACTGGGTAGATCTACAACCTGTACAAAAATCTAACTTATTCTAAGCGCATTGAACATACTTCTTTGAAGAGAAAGGCCTTGCATTTTCTAAATTTTTCAGGCCAGGGTAGTCCAAGTCACTTTGACTCAAGTAATTATTATTAGTTTGAGTTGGCTCGTGACTCAGACTAATTGGGAGTTCTTGCTGGTGGACGCGCCTGGTACAATGGCTCCTAGCAAGCCATTAGCTGTTCTGACGATGTTGTTTGCAGCGTTGCAGACCTGTTTGGCGTTCCCCAAACCTGGAATAAAAGACTGCAGCCTTGAACTGGTTGATCCGGGCAATGTCTCTGTGAAATGGATGACGCTGACACTGTCGGAGAACGCTACCATCGACTTCAAGGGCGCATGCCATTCGGTAGGTGCGGCAAAAGTTCATTTGAAATACAGACTACTCATAACGCAGTGTGCCAGTTATTTAGACAGACTCGAAGAAAGTATAGTGCTTCAGGGAGACTTTGGCGACAATCCAGTGGTGGGGACAGAGTGGGTGGAGATCCCTCTGGATTGCACAGCAAGTACGACCGGTAGTGGCGATCCGTTGCAGTTCACGGAGGTCGCTCCCGAGAGAGCATGGCTGGAGGATACCGCATACCACAACACCTGTTTGGATCCTGCGGCCGGACTAAAAGTGAACGACAGCGAGGATGGGGCTGACAAGTCGTCCAAGGTACCTCCAAATGAGCCTGCAGCGAACCCCGTGGGAACAAAAAAGCGGTCGCTAAGTGTGAGTGTGAGCGATCTGATGGAGGCCGTTCTTCAAGCGCGCACGCGGCGCAGCGCTCCGTTCTACAAGAAAGTGAAGAAGGAGGTGGTGTGCAAGACGACCAAGCGCCAGGTGTTCGCGCTGGTCTTTGCCGCGCAAGCTGACCCCGTGTCCAACGGTGGTGTTCTGAACGTCACTGTAGCTGTACAGGTGGAGATGAAGAACCGCTGGGGATACCTGTCTGCGCTCGACTATCCCAATCTGGTCTTCTATGGCATCATGACCGCCCTGTACTCGCTGTATGCGTTCGGCTGGCTGCTTGCACTCATGTGCCACTACAAGGATTTGCTGCGTGTCCAGTTGTGGATTGGCGCAGTCATTGCCCTGGGTTTGGTTGAGAAGGTGTTCTTCTTCAGCGAGTATTACCGTGGTAACGCCGAGGGCAGAGAGGGCATGTCGTTGCTCGTCGCTGCTGAGATGGTGTCGGCGGGCAAGCGCACACTGGCCAGACTTCTCGTCATCATCATCTCGCTGGGCGTTGGCATCGTACAGCAAGGACTTGGTTCCAAACTCGTCCCCGTTGTCGGCATCGGTATTCTGTACTTCATGGCCGCGTCGGTCGAGGGTATTTTGCGCGCCGTGGCCAGCTCCGAGGAGGTCGCCACCACCGAGGGACAGGTGATATCGCTGGCGGTCGTTCTGCTCGACGTCGGAATTGTCTACTTCATCTACAAGTCGATCAAGTACACGATGCGAATACTGCGCCTGCTTCACAACACAGTCAAGCTCTCACTCCACCGGTACTTCTCCATCGCCATCATCTTCGCCGCGGTCGCTTCCGTGGCGTTCGGCATGTGGGCGAAGTTGCAGTTCCGCTCCTCGGCCTGCATCAAGGACTGGCAACATATCTGGCTGCTGGATGGCTTCTGGCACATTCTCTTCAGCTTCCTGCTGCTCTTCATGATGGTGCTGTGGAGGCCATCGGAGGACAACAGCCGCTACGCTTACTCGTCGTCCGCTGATCTCGCCAGCAACGAGGACAAACCTGAGCAGATGTCGAGCGAAGGGTTTGAGAGTATGAAGATGCGCAATCTTGGTTAGGGAGTAACGATACATTAGTGTGTTTACTTCCCTGTGTCTTGTTGCTGTTCAGCCTTTCCTTTTGGTTTTGACGAGTCGTCTTGTCTTTTCTTCGTTGCAATATTCAATACTACGTACTATAAAAGCCCATTATTCTAACGAGGCGCATATGTAACGATCTCCCAAAATTGACTAGTTTGCGTGTACCAAAGGTAACGAATCTCACTCATTCTCAACGCTCAATAGGACAGTATATGTATCGATTTCTGCATACCGATTTCTAATTTAACGACAGATTTCTCCTCGTGAACTCGTTAGAGTTAGCACTTTCTTAAATATTATGGCTTTTACAGTATTCAACCATCACACAGCCTAACTTGATGATGATACATGGCGCAGTGAACTGGTTTTAGGAGCATTTCTATTGTACTAAAAGGATAAGCAGCAGCTCTTGGCCTGTTAATCAATTGAGCAGTTCGACCTCCACCAATTGCGCTCTCTGGCCGACCTCAGAATTATGTCGTTACTCGTGAAGTGTCTGTACTCGCAAAGCCCCTATAAAAATGTATACTGAGTATGAATCCATATTTTGTATAGTATGACATGCAAAATCAAAATGTGCTGTGCCCGTTACGTTCAGCAGTTGAAGGTCCTTGAAGCTGTTTGTATTTACACGCACGGGCTTGATCTTTGCACGCAAATCGGTGTTTGATCAGCAGGATCGTGGAACAGGAAGGTAGAGCCTTGTTCCTGATGTATAACAGGAGCGTTGCTGCCTGTGGCCATACAGTAAAACCGACCACTCGGATATGGCGACCACTCGACCATGGCCACCACTTTTCCTTTTCACGGACGCATTCACATTCAAAACACCTCGGACAAGGCGACCACTCGCTCAACGCGACCGACGACCACCCACCCGCGACCGCGTTGCACAGTGCTAGTCATGTAAATGTACGCATTGCATGGTGCACCAGGCATGGTAGATCTACACATCAGTGCAGGAATTGTAGGTGTACATGGTGCATGTGTATCTGGCCGCAGTCTCTCGGAGGCAAGAATACACAAGGGTCTCAGTGAACACACTGTAACTGGCAATCGAAATGTAACTATAACTGGCAATGAAATTAACTTGCTCAAAAGAATCGTGTACAGCAGCTTTAATGCACAGGCAGACTCCGTATGCTAATGTACGGGGACTTAGCGGCTTTTTTTTTTTTTTTTTACTTGAAACCACGCACCCAATTCGTAAAAGAAGAAAGAAGCAGGAAATGACAAAACAACAGACTAACAAGACATTGACTGAATGGGGCTGCAAATGCAACGCAGCGGTGGTGATGAGGTGCTGCAGGCTCCGCCGACCAATGGTCTCGGCATCCGCGCCTACTTCACGCATCAGAAAATCGGGAGAAGAAGAGAAACAAAAAAGATTGAAAAAATATATAGCGAAAAGTATAGTGTGGAGAGAGTAGTATAGGGGGAGGGGGTTCTGGCTCACCTTCCAGGTGAGCCAAAATCGACTTTGTCGATCGGCCCTTCGGGCCTCCCTCCAAAGTCTCCCCCTCCCCCTATACTACTATAGTACTAATTTTACAACTCCAACCACTGATCCCATGTTGGCTCAACCCCGTTCCAGAAAAGTGAGTCAACTTGCTGTCTCCGAGAAAATCGGAAGTGAGCCAACTTCAGCTTTTTCATTTACCCCATCTTGGCTCACTTCGAGGACTGATGTGGGATCGGTTTCTGAGCCAACTTCGGGTGGTTCAGCTTTGGATGAGAATCCTAATTATTCTATATTAGAGGAACGGTTGTCATAGGTATAAACAACGATTCTACACAAACTTTCCAAGATGACAAGCAAGAAGCCAACCCCGTTTGCCACAGCTGATGTTCTCACTGACTCCATTGATTGTCGAATTACAATCAAGGATGGGAATAAATGTGGATCACTGACAATCAATGGTAAGGAGCCATACATAAAATTCACTGATGAGACAAATATCATGAATGTTGTGAAGAAAGGACAAGAGGACTCTCTGAAATTTTCTTCTGACAGTGACATTTGTAAATCCATCCGTTGTATCGAGAAGAAGATCGAATCCGAAGGAAATACGGTTAGAAGCAGGATTAACACAGCAAAGTGTGACCACCCAATCCTCTTTCTCCAAATTTCTCCTGATTGTGCTATCTTTGATGAGGGCAACAAACCATCAAAAACCAACAAGATCAAGCAAGGTGACACCGTCAATGGTATCGTTCACCTGAAGTGGGTTTACAAAGACAAGACTGATGACACTCTCAGTCTCAAACTTGTTGTTGTTGCTATAAAGCATTTCCAGAAAGAAGAAGTGAAATTCTCAGCAAACAATTTGTAAAAAATAGTCAAACAATCCACAAAAACAAAAAGCAAAAAATATTTTTTTAGAAGTGAAATCATGAATGCGTGGTTTGATGACGACTACTCCACAAACAAAGAAGAAGAGGTGATGGATACATGGATAGATGATGAACACTCTACCAGGAAAGATAAGATGATAGCGGACTACATTGACTATAGAAACCAGAAATGGTTTCCTACAGATATAGAATTGATGATTTTGGAAAATGAAGTAACTCCAGAGGATCTTGAGGTGTATGAGATGAAGAAAAATGGTCTGTATGATACCACATCTTTCCTCGAAGAAATAGAAAAATCCAAAACCAGAACAGGAATCGAAACAAGGTTGGAGATAACCCTGAACAAGGTTGGTTTACCAAAATATCTTAGCAAAACCTCATTCAACAATCTTGTTGATAAAATTCAGAGGATCAAGGAAGTAGCAAATAAAGAGAAAAAAGTTAAAGTGAGTTACCCATTCCTACTTTCGAAACTCATTGCTGATGAAGATGATGTGATCAAGATCAAACCATTCATTCCAAAGTGTAAAAAATCACAACAAAGACTTGATGTCATATGGAAGAACTATAGAGAATCGAATGTATAAGAAAAGTAAAAAAAATATATCTTTTTTTTCTTTCTCATGATCACTGGACAAACTGCTTCATCATATCCGGAGCATAACTCATGAATGAAATGCTGCTATCAAACCCCTCCTCAGCCAGATATCTTGGTATTTCATGGTGCCCGAACGCTAACGTGCTACATCCATCTTCTGTGATGTATCGTTTTGTGTCCAATGGTGATAAGGCTATCTTATTAACCGTTTCTCCGAAAATAACGTGACTATGACTCCGGAGTGTTGTCATTTCTCGATGGAAAACGGATTGATCCAAGAGACAATTTCGGAAATCATCATGTGTGATAGTTTTCTTGAGCACTGCTGTTTTCACCCCCTTTGCTCTTTTTCCACTTTCCTCACCAGAGTAACTGTACATCTTGGAGCGAAGTCCTACAAACTCAGTGATCAGTTTCCCACCGAGTTCATCTTTGAACAGGCCAACAACTTTCTTGTTTTTCTCGGAATATAACGGATGTGATTGATCATAATTGCTTGTATCATACTTATCAAGAAACTCACTCATGTCATCAAACAGATCATCAGTAAAGAAATGAAGAACCAAGCTGTCTGTATCGGTGTACAAGAGTCTCACATCAGAGCCATACATCACTTTCAGGTGATTGTAGTAAAAGTCATACATGAGTGTCTTTGAGAGATCCAAAATCGACATCCCAACATATATGGGCTTGTTGAGGACGACCTTTGTCCTGTTGCTTTGTACCCCGACCAGGTCATCGTTGAAGATCACATGGCGGTTGTACGTTGGTTTGGCAACAAGCTGTTTGATTTTTTTCTCCTCACGACTTCTCAGCAATTTTATGTTGACTCTCCTCCGAACGTTCTCCATAGTTTTCCCGAACACCGCATTGTTCATCAGTTTATAGAAGTCCTTAGAGAAATCATCCTGTGCCTTCTTCCGGAGGTCTGTATTCTTCTCGATGTAGTTTCTCATCCACGGTGTCTGAGTAAATTTCAGAGCACGATGAATTTTGACACAACGTAGTCCGAGCTGAGTGTAGAGTTTCAAGTTTCGGTAATGGAGAACGTACTTTGTCTTGTCCCTCAAGTTTGGTACAAGTTTGAGAGCATCTACTCCTGAAGAATTGAGTTTATCAACAAGCTCCTGCTGGTATGGAGATAACATGTCCTCATTGACGGAAAGACGTTCCGGAGCAACTGGATAATCGTTGTGCTTCTCATGAAGTTCGTGTGGATATTCCAGATCACACTCGACGATATACCCCGATGAGGAATCATCTTGAGTGTTCAGTATCTTGTTCAGGAGTTTCTCTGATGGTTTCTCCCACCGAAAATCAGACACTGGGAGATGCTGTGACATTGCCCAACCATAGAGATTGTTGGCATCGAGATACTGGATAAATGACGATGGCTGATCAGCATCAAATTTCTCCTGATAGTGATTATTAGCAGCAGCATATCGTTGTGAGACCATCGACACACCACCTCTCATTCCTGATTCTACAAACAAGTGCTGATCATAGTCTGTTAGTAATTCCAAGGATACACCTGAGTACATCAACAGAGCATCCCAGGCAAATCCAGGCAGAGTATAGTAATTTGCTGGATCCAGCTGATACGTTCTGACAGCTTCTACTCTGAAATTCTCAAAGATGTCAGCCAAGAGAAACACGTCGGTCTTGAGATACAAGTCGTGATAATCACCAAGAGTCTGACAGTCGAATTTCATCCACATTGTCTCAGCATGTTTGTAGTCATCGTCACTCACCCCCTCATCAGACAGAGAAGAATAGAACTTACTCTGTGCTGGTAGCTGAGTCTCATCGAACCTGGAGAAGCTGTTCATGTACTCATAGGGGTATACTCCTTTCCTCATCAACAGCTGATGGTTTGGCAACGTCTTGGTGAAAGTGAATGACTCATCTGGTGTCGTTTTCACCAGTCTATCGAGTGACGCATTGAGAAACTGGCAGCTGTCGATGAACCGGAACTGTCTCCATGTGAATGAGATGAATTTCTCCATATTGTTGGGAATGACTGATATCTCACCCACAGTTTTACTCTTACACACACCATCCTTATCCGTGTATGTGACGGTCTCAACATCTGTCTTACCGATTGCTCCGATGAGATGATGACTGTCATAGCCTTTCAGGTTGTGAAAAACCACAGGGATGTGCTGCTTGTATGGATAAATTCTGAGTTTGATGTTACAGTCGTTGTGTGCGGCACCGCGGAAATCACCAGTGATGTGGTCGTGATCACGGACTCTGTCATCACCAAGTTTCTTTTTACAAATCCAACAGTCCTCTGTCTCTCTGAACAATTCTTCTTGTTCCTTAGTGAGATCCATCGGTGCTGGATTATTGAGTGCTGATTGGATTTTCTTCTCCTCATCTTTGAGTTTATCAAAGAATACATCCATGGCATCAACACCCCGGTAGAAACACTGACTTGTCATCACTCCGTCAGAACGCACCACGACGTAACCAAAACCACAAGGAACATGTTGTGAATCCCGGCTGGTTTGTTGGCTTTTCACTCCATCAATTTTCTTGATCAGTGCCTCAGTGTCAGCATAGATTACATAGGGACATTGTAGCATTTTGTGATGATTAATGAACTTCAGTGTTGGTTGATTCCCATCTTCGTCCGGTTCTGGTAGTACCATGTGTGCTGATAATCCAGTGACATTATCACAATACTCCTGATGATTGCTCAGGGATTTCTCTGTGTTGTGTGGTTGGAGACATCTTGTACAGAAGAATTTCCTGGCTTTATGCTTTGACTGATCGTAGCACAATCTGCTGAAATCTTTGATCCAACAGTAGTGATTCTGATCTTCTTTTTGGTATAGTAGAAGATTGATCACTTTCTCACCTCTTTTCTTTGTCAGCAGTAGTGGATAGATCACGTTATCCTCATACCCAAAAACATTGATAGCTAGGCTGTTTTGCTTCTCGACTTTGGAAATTTGACTCAGTGGTGTTGGAAAATCGATTCCGAACAGATCAAGTTTGTTGCTATAGTCTGTATACTGAGTTACCCTGTCACTATTTTTCTTTGCTGGATACAGAGCTGAGAGCAGTGCCCACATCAGACATTTATCATCCTTATTCTTGACATTGATGATTGCCTTCTTTTTCTTGAGCTCGTTCGGTAAATCAATGTAGGATTTACCTCTCATTGGCTGATATGCTGCTACATCAACGGAGAATCCGACGATATGATTGATGTGCCAGTTTGATCCATTCTGTATCCACTTATCGATATTTCTATGAATTTGTGAGTGTGCCGTTCGAATACCGTCATCAATCTCATGAGATGCTGTGACTGTCATTGGTCCACTCCTGAAGTATGGTGTGTCTGTGGTTGTTGTGTCATCTCCTTTCTCCATTTCTACTTGTAATGTCAGACTGACTTTCACACCCTTGAGATTTTCCAGTTCTTTCTGTATCAATGTTCTCAGTGGGATGTTGATACTATCAAAGAATATATACAGATCTGGATGATTCTCTTTCGGTTCATAGATGAACGATTTCAGAATCCCTTTGGGTACTGACTTTGCTGTGAACGGTGGTGTGACAATCGGTTTCCTCTTTCGATTCTTCCGAATCCGTTTCTTGAGAAGTTCCCGATTCTTTCTTTGCTCTAATTTTTTGTGAATCCACCGGAGTTGTTTCTCAGTCTGGAGTTTCTTCCCATCATAGGTGATGGTGAGTTTGCTTAGGTCAAATTCCATCTTTACACTACACAAGGATTTTTTCAATCAGTGATAGCATTACTGTATAATCCCTACCCTCTAATATAGGATAGATTTGACCGTGAATCCGAATCACAAGATCGTGGGTTCGAGTCTCGGTTTTGGTTTGGTGTTTTTTGGCATGTGTTCTCAGAAACAGGATTCAGACACGCTCATTGGCATGTGTTCTCATTTTCTTGTTGTGAAACAGGATTCAGACATACGCATTGTGGTATGTGGTCTCAGTTTCGTGAAACAGGATTCAGACATGCGCATTGTGGCATGTGGTCTCAGTTTCTTGTTGTGAAACAGGATTCAGACATGCGCATTGTGGCATGTGGTCTCAGTTTCCGGGATTCGAACCCGTGACTCTCGATTTCTTATCCTGTGTGTAGTAGATTTACCAACCAGGCTATCGGGGTCAAACACATATGGAGTTGTTTATGTCTATTAGTACTGACAAGAGTCCGAATCCGGTGCTGTTGACAGTTAGTACTAGGTCTACCCCGTGATTTTTTTTTCTACCAACAAATCTGCTGCTGTGATCCGTGATCACAACCAGCTGAGTTGATCAAACGGCACCCAGCTGTCGAATCTTGCCGAGTAGCCTTTCCACCTCACAAGGGCTTGTTTCTTCTTGTTGTCCTTTCTCGATCCGGTAGATTTCTTGAGTAGTTTTCTGGAGCTCTTGTTCATAGAACGACCCATCAACGGGTTCACCATCGAGGTCCTTGACAGAGTACGTAGTGGGTCTGGTCGGGAGAATATCGGTGATCCTGAATACCTCCTCAGTCCAGTTCGGAGTGTATCCTTTCTCGAAATGTCGTTTCTGCTTCACCAGTCGGACATGATCATCTATCTGGAATTTAGTGGACCTGGATAGTGGAGATTTCTCACCCAGTGAGTCACGGATTAGATCAGCGTTCTTCTCCCGTGATGCCTCAGTTGGTGTCATCCGAACACCTCTGTGTTTTGTCGTGTTGTACTTCTCTACCAAATGTGGAAGGACATCGATGTACCTGCTGGTGGAGTTAGCACTGAAGTATTTCCACATCCTGGTTTTCAGAGTTCGGTTGAAACGCTCAACTACAACAGCCTTTCCTTCGTTGTGAGTACTGTACATCGTGATCTGATTCTCATCAAGCCAGTGTTTGAACGTTCGATTATAGAACTCGGTACCCTGATCAACCCACAGCTTACGTGGTTTCCTGCTGCTAGTTTTCACGATGGATCGAAATGCTGATTGGATGTCAACACCTTTCTTGGATTCGAGTGGAACAACCCAAGCATATCGGCTGAACAGATCAATGACAGTAAGCAGAAATTTGATTTCATCATTGTATTTACGAAAAGCTGTCATATCCACGAGATCGGCGGACCAGATTTCATCAATCTCACTCACAGTCACTTGTCTCCTAGTGAAATTCACACGCTTTGGTTTGTGTAACTCATCAGCCAGATCGTCAGTCCATTTCCTATCTATTTTTTTTTTTTACTCCTAAACCTATCATCTTGAACAAACCAGACAGGAATCCACCTTCTCTGATTTCCGATTTCTTGATAAATTGTGAACACGATCGACCACATACTGAGCATTTACCCTTGACATATGGTTGACCAGTTGATGTGACTTCTCCTTGTATTCCCCTCATCTGTTGCTTTTTCTTACACGATAGGCAATGAACATTCATCTTTATCTATCTATCTACTTTTTTATTTCTCATGGATACAAAGATGTACCAACAATCCCATATTTTCACAGTGATCTTCCATGTTCTCATCAATCTTTTCAGCACAAACAAGTCTGAAATTTCCATTATCCATTTTGTCAAGCTCTGCCTTTGTCAATGACATAAAAATCTGTGGATTATTGGTAAATATGTGGATGTTGATCGTGTCATGCTCCTGATCATCTTTCGTGAGTTCCAAACTCACCCCCAGAATATTTTCACGGAAATGTGGAATGTTGGAGAGAGAGTATCCAAACCCAACTGTCCCACGGGAGATTATGTGATACATTTTCATGTTTGTCTATCTATCTTTATTTTCTTCACCGAATTGTCATCATAAACGATTATATGAACCCTGTTACGTAGAGGTATACCGATGAGAATTCCAAAGATTTTCTATCAGCAAAGATGACTTCTCCTTGTAAGATTTACAAACTTGTGAGCCAACACACCGATCAGGTATACGTTGGCTCCACTTCTCTACCACTGAAAAATCGGATGTACTGTCACCGATCAGCCTACAAAGCCTACCAAAAAGGTGAACGGGGTTTTATGACCTCATTCATTCTGCTTGATCTCGGACATGTAGAAATTGTCCAGATCGACTCTCTGTCAATGTTTGATGAAGATGAGCTTAAGAGGAGAGAACGATACTGGATCGAAAAACTGGATACCGTGAATAAAAACAAGCCTGGAAGATCAGTATCAGAGTGGTATCAAGATAATCACAAGAAAATCAGACAATATGCCAATGAAAGAGTTGTCTGTGAGAAATGTGAGAAGTCTTATCCAAGAAACCACAAATCCCATCATGAAAAATCGATGTTCCACAAGCTCCGTGAATGATAAAATTGATGATGCTTATACAATGAATACCAAAAGAAAAAGGAACTAGTGAAAGAAAAAAAGGTTTTTGTGTTTTCCTTTTTTTATCTTTTTTATCTCTTTTTTTCCTCCCTTTTTTTTACAATACCAACTGCTCATTTTCTTGACTGGGGTGCTGAGTGAAATCCAACAAGACATCAAGAGCACTTCTGCCTTTGTTTCTTTCTTCTATGAAATGTATACAGTAGTATCCACACAGGACACTATCATTCATCTGTATCTTTGATGAGTTATACCAACATTTTTTATGGTGCTTCTTCATCCACCCGACTACCTCCTCTGGTGGTGATAAGCCAAAGCTGTCAAAATATTCATTACCAAACACACAAACCCAGTGAGTACCACCACCATCCAAGAAATCTTGGAGATTGATTACCAAACAATCCTTTGATGATAGAGGTTGTGGAAGCTGATCTTTGCTAAAAGTTCCTCTGAAATGTGGAATAGATCTCAGAATTTTATCAATGTCAAAGTTGGTCAGTGGTCTCACGTTCCTGGTAGACGCAACCCCTTTCCTTTTTGGTCTTTTTTTACCCCTCTACCCCTCCGTGTTCCAGGAAGTTGTAATCCTTCACCGGTGTTTCCTAAACCTATCATTTTTCTCAGAGCTGGTGCTAATAATCCAGCTGCTAATGCCCCGAGAAACCCTCCTTGCTTCTTGAGTTGAGTACTGGATAACTTGAGATCCATTCCTACTCCTTTTTGCTTGGATTTTTTGATTTTGGTAACCTGTCGGTTTGTGAGCAAAAGCATATCATTTCCGGATAACTGATTTTTTGTTAACCGGAGTGTGATTCCATCCTGGGCACTACCAAGTTTCTTCTTTTGGTTCGGAGTTAGCATCAATCCATATTCTACATACTGACCAATCCCCCGACCAGCTGTGGCTCTGTGTGTGCTTCCAGAAATAGCACCAGAAATACCAGCCAGTCCAAGTGTACCAAGGATGTTGGGGGCATGCTTGATCACAAGTGGAGATATCTTCCCAACCAATCTTCCGATCACAGAACCGATACTACCACCTTTCTTCTGTGTTAGTTCCTTTGTTAATAAAATCTCAATGTCCTTTTCCAACTCATTCATGGTTCCTATCTACTATTATCTTTTTTCTTACACCACAACACTCATTTTGCCATTCATACCATTGAGTTTGAGATGACGTTCGGAGAGAATCAAACAGATGGTTTGGTAAGAAGCCGCTGTACCAGTGGGAAACTCAAACGGTTTTCCAAGTCTCCATCGAAGTTCGATATCAGCAGAGCTGTTCCTCAGCTTCTCCTTATGCTTACTCACATCTACATGAATGATGGTGTACAAAGACGCAAAATCCTCCACACTTACCTGACTTCCACTGTCTGTGTCAGCATATTTTTGGATGGCTTCTTGGAAAAGCATGTATGCTCTTGTATAATTCCGAGTAGCTGGACTGAAATTCATTTCCAAATCACGTTCTGGGAATCTATCGCTGTTGATGTACACAGATAAGCTTCTGAGGTCAGCATTGTCGAAAACCTGGTTGTTCTGTTCTTGATTCCCACTCCGATTGGCTGCTTGGATGGCAAAGAAGATATGAGTTGGGAGTTCCTCATTGCTGTGAGTAGTCACTCTCCAGGATGGGTTTGTCTCCGTTGATCCATACTGATTTCTATAAACCCGGACTTGCTCGAAGTACAGATCTCGGAGGGTGGACTTAACCAACTTACTTTCGATCTTACTAGCTAGTTGGAGTGATGGTCTCACCTTTGGTATCCACAAAGAAAGATGTTTGATGTCAAACCTTCCTGGGTCAACACCATTTACTCTGTGAATGTAGTTGGCTGCTGATTCTCTAGTAAGATTGAGTGTATGCTTGACTCCCATGAATACCGTATCAATATCTTTACAAAAACCCAACAGTGATGATAAAGGAAGCAACATGGTTGTATCCTTATTTCCAGTCGTGATGAGTTGTCGGGCTCTGAATCCGGTATTGTAAGCAGGATTCTTCAGATCTGCTGTCTGAAAATGTTGTCTGAAATTTGCTCCAGTAAGTTGTGTTGCGTTTGGGATATTGGTTGTTGTCACCATATCAGCGATAGCACTGAACTCATTAGGAGATGCTCCTCCGATTCCTGTGTCCTTGTACCAGAGCATGTTGGTAGCAGAACTTCTCCCATAATCATCACTAAACTGGACCAGATTGAGAATGGTAGAAGCTTGTGGAACATGACTATCAACTCTCTCTACCATATTGTTGTCAAGTTGATACTCAACAGTCTTGAAGAGTGACCATCCGTTGTTGGAAAGAGTGATGATATCATCAGGATCATAATTGGAGCCATCTGCTGCTTTGACGAGACGCCCACGAACCTCAAGCAGTGCTTTGTGAGGAAGGAGGTACTCATCAAGATCCTTGGTTTCTATGATATGCTGATCTTTATTCATGTCATTGCTGTTCCTGGGTAGATATTCTATATACTCATACTCAGTTGTTGATTCATCCTTTGGCGGGTCTGTGAAAAGATCGAAATGTGGACTTGTGTAAGAGGCCATAGTTTCTACCTATATATTTTTTCTTTTTCTTTTTTTTCTACAACCTCTTCATTCCTGAACCAGCAATGATGTTTGATAGGATAGCTCTCTGATTATCTTGGAGAAGCTCTTTACTCTTATCCAACAAAACTCGTTTGATGTCCTTGTTGTTTGATAATTGATTGATGGTATCTCTAACATGTGGATTGATAGCTTTGTCTTTACCAATAGTAGTAGCAAGCTGTTTTGCCTCTTTCTTTACTTTCATTTCTACTGCTTTTCTGTCACCCTTAGCAAGATCTTTTGCCAAATCAAAGACCATGTCTGGAGTGATCTGCTCTTTTGCTGCTTCCAAAGCTTTCTGAGCTGTCATTTTTCCTATGGATTTGACCTTTGGTGCTAATATTTTGCTGGTGTTGTATAGTACACCTTTGGCTTTGTTGTACAGATTTCCAAGAAGACTTCCGCCGATAACCTTTTGTCTGGTAAGCTGGTTTCGTTTCAAGAACATGATGTCATCTATCTAGTCTTATTTTCTTTCCCGGAGATGAAGACTGAACGTGGTTCTTTCATTGTTGAGGTTCAGTTCCTTTCCATCTTGATCAGTTATCCTCATTATTACATCTGATATTCTGTCAGTTTTCGTCAATGGTAAAAACGTCTTCTCATTCGGTTGGATGTTGAGTTGGAATCCAGGAGGTTTATCCGGTGAAAAGGAGTAAATGACATCACCAGTTCTACCATTGAGATATGCCTCACTTACCAAGCTACAGTGAATGAGGATGTTGTGAGTGTCAGTGATATTCACAATGAAGTCAGATGTAGAAGTTGTATCAATCAGTTTCTTGGAAAATCCGAGCACAGGAGCAAGTGATGATGGGATGTCAAAGTCAACCTTGTATCCATGTTTGAGGTAAATTTCACTGTGTAGAGTGTTGAAGTTTGGCTCAATCGTTATCCCATCCTCATTTTCGATTTTTCTCTGGATATATCGATTGATGTCAGTCAAGTTGTAAGCACCTCTTGGAATGACATGAGTTTTCCAGGCTTTCCCATCAAAAATCCGAATTTGGTTGTTTGTGGTGTTGATGTTGAACCAACTATACCAGATGGTAGAATTGATCAGAGCAATTTCATAGGTCTTCTTTTCATCAAGTAGTAATGGAGGGTTGAAAGATGCTTGAAAGTTTTGACTTGTCCCTGTGATTTGTGAACTGTGACTGTCAAAAAATAGAATGGTTTCCATGGTTCTATCTATACATAAGATTTATAGATCTTCTTGTATTCACTCTTTTTTATCACTTTATCATTCAACAAACGGTCCAAGATCTCAACTAGTTCGTTAATGACTTTCTTTGATGTATTTCCTGCTTCTCGGGAAGCGCAAAGTAAACTCAGTCGTTTTACTAACTCATCATGTGATTTGTAAAATCTGATTCCACTACCTTTCAAGGGGGTATGGTCCATGTCCATCTCGGAGTATATATATCCTTCTGGGAAATCTGGTGATGAACCGTCAACTTCAAAAGGTCTGCCTGAGACGTATACATCATTGTACGATTCTCCTTCTGATCTAGTAAACGGTATAAATGAATTAGTGGACTGTGATGATGATTGAGTTGCTTGATCTGGAACTGGACTTGAGAGTTCTGGACTTTTTGGATTGATACCTTTCCTTCTGTTTCTTCTCTTTTTCTTAGTGGACTGTGGTGATGTTTGAGTTGCTTGGTCTGCTTTCGTAACTTGTACTGGTTTCAGTATTCTACTGTTAGCATTGATCATGAAGTCTATCCATTCCCTCACCTTGTCTATGGAATTTATCACAAGTTTCTTGTTTCCATCTTTATCACTTGATGAGTTAGGTCGATTTTGTGCCCCCCTTATTCTTCCAAGAATATTCCTCATTTCTTTCAAGTCCTCACCTTCTTTGATCTCTCCTGCTGGTAATAATGGATGATTGCTCCCCTTATACTCATTGATGAGGTCAATATCATCCTGGTTGAATGATTTATAAGTCTCAGTAATGAAAGAAGAAGTTCTACCATCCAATGGTTCTGGAGTGCTACTTCGGATGGGTTTGATGAATGAACCCACCACAGATGGAATTTGATGGAGGGCTGATGTGATTGCTGCTTGGTTAGTCTGAAGTTGTCCAAGGAGCGCATCCTGCCGTTTATCGTATTCCTCACTTTGTTTGGTTAAATTTTTAACAACAGGTTTTTGGAACTCTTCAACAAACTCCTCCTGCTGTTGCTTGCCGATCCTTTTTTCCAGTTGACGTTGCTTGAGAATTTCTCGATTTTTGAGAAAGTTGTCAATGACCTCCTTCCTATGTTCAGGATTTTCTACTTGAGTAAAATGTGGCATGCTTATCTACCAATATCTTTTTTTCTTCTCACTTCTCCAAGAACCTATCAAATCCACATCGGTACATCTCTGGCTGATATGTTGCTGTTTTATCAAGCATGAAAAATGAATGTGGTTTCTCTGTTGCCATTTCATAGGCTTCCGCAAACTCGGTTTTCTTAAGATTTTTGGAGTGATCATGTGCTAGACATTGGACATCTCTGTTGTCTAAGCCCTTGTACAGGAGGAAGCACTTGGTATTCCTCCGGATATATTTCGGTACATCATAGTATGATTGACAAAGATAAATACAGTTACATTTCTTGTTCCGAGAAAGACTGAAGTATTCCATCACCTTTGTCATGTTCTTTTTGTCAATCTTGATGTCATCAAAAATTATCACCTTATTTTCCTGATCATCGAGATCCTCCACTGGACAAACCTTGTCTGGTTGTTCAATGATAAGTTTACCAGGAGATATTCCATTGTAAAACCCATCAAGAAGTTGATATTTTGGTTGTTGAGGATTTATTGTGTAAAGAATGACCTTATCACAGTTCAACCATGATTGTAGAAGCATATTACACAGGGTGTTTGTCTTCCCACATCCCGTTTGTCCAATCATCATGTAGTGACAATCAGGAAGCAAGTAGTGATGCTTTGTTGGTTTCTCCTTGTGCTCATCAAAGTTGATCATTTCCATGGTTTATACCTATAAAGGATCATTTTTATTGTTCCAACACTCTCAAGAAAGAATATATAGATAGATAAGGAAGATGAGTTCAAAATTTGGAACAGCCTTGGAAGCTAATTCGATCAATCTTGATTCCTATGCCAAAAAAAGGGAGTTATTTGTCATCAGTGAAGAAAAGCTGGATAAAGCTGGTGGAGATGTGGAGGGACATATTGACATGAACTATCATAGCATCTGCTTTCTTGGTTATGATGGAATAAGTACCACTTGTGCGGCACCAACTGGGTGGGTTACAAGTGAGATAGGAAAAGTGGATACTTCATTGAGGAAGCATGTTGATGATGATGAAACACGACTGAAGGTGAGTGGCACACTGAAAATGAAAGGAAATCTTGACATGGGTGGAATGGAAATTGTAAATGTGAAGCAACCATCAAGAAGTACATCTGTGGTAACATCAGAATATCTCAACACAACACAAAGTCGGACTCTCTGGACTAGTGGGCTCAACCAGATGAAAGGAAATCTTAACATGGGGTTGAAACACATCATCAATCTCCGAGACTCAACAGAGGATGACTCAGCAACAACAAAGGAGTATGTTGACAGAAAGGATGGAAAGGTGAAAGTCAAAAAAATGAAGAATATCATCCCGAGCTCATCAACCACTCCACCAGAAGCCACACTTCATGTCTTTCCTATTTACAAAAGTCCAACCAACAAACTGATTGTCATTGAGGATCTCTTCATAGTCGGTCAAGAAACAAGTGGTAGCAGAAGACGTTTTCATCTATCATATCGAGATGTGTTGGGAGAAAAAGCGGTAATCCGATACATTACTGAACATGATATAACAACGGCATATCTGACCTTCATCAACAACACATTGACATTACCAACTGTGAGTGGATACAATCTCATTGATGAATGGGAGCTGGTTTATCATGAGTACTGAAAATCTTAACTATATGTAGATAAAAAAATGGAAATACCTCATTTGTTAATACTGTTGACCATGCTACCATTTACTCTTGGTTGTATTCTTGATCCGTTGGATAAGGATGGACTCTGTTTGACAACGAAACCTCCTACTGTCATCCAAAGTGAAAGACCAACTCCGGTTGACATCCCTAGTGAAACATCACCACCAACAGACCATATCACTACACAACCCCCTTACGATCAGACGAAACCAGTAAACGGGGATAACCCTCATTTGACAGACCCCAATCTTTATCTTTTATCTCTGATTGTTATTCCTATAGTTGGTGCTGTTGTATATCTCATAAAACGTTCCAGCTGTTCGATGAGTGTTGACCCTGAAAATGATCCAAGAAATTTACAACATCAGCCTAGGTTAGATTTTAATCCGATGCCATTACCAGATGTGCTTGGTACGATCAATCTACCAAAATCACCTTCAACCTTTGATGTAACTAGTATAGTCTGATGGGGAGAAAGAAAACGGTTTATGATAGAGTAAGAATGAACAAATTTATGATCTTGATAGGAATTGCTTTTCTAGCTCATTGTGTCAGAGTGAATGGGTTGGTAATAAACAAATGTTGGGAAGAAAATTCATTCTGGATTTGTGTTCCGCTTACACATCTTAGTCCACCTATTAATGTACCAGCAGCATCTGTACCACCGACAACACCGACACCACCGACAACACCGACACCACCGACAACACCGATACCACCGACAACACCGACAACATCGGGAATTACATCGGGAATTACATCGGGAACATCGGGATTTACACCGACAACACCGACAACATCGGGAATTACATCGGGAACATCGGGATTTACACCGACAACACCGACAACATCGGGAATTACATCGGGAATTACATCGGGAACATCGGGATTTACACCGACACCATCGGGAATTACATCGGGAACATCGGGAATTACATCGGGAACACCGGGAAATACATCGGGAATTACATCGGGAACATCGGGAACATCGGGAAATACATCGGGAAAATCAAACAACTTGATATACCTCCTTTTCCTTCTTCTTCTCATCCCCATTGCTGCTGTTGGATTTCATAGACAAATAAAAAAAATATCATAGAAAGAAGGATGAGAACCTTCTTACTCACGAAACCACCCACCTCATGTAAAGATGATCAGGTGAAAAATAAGCCTTACATACCCACAAAAGAAACCCTTGCTGAGGTGAGAGCAGCACTCAACTCAGGATGGAAACCCCCTATTACAAAAAAAGCTGATGAAAAACAAGAAAAGATATATGAGGAAATGAACCATCCCTTAGCAAAACTAAAACAGGGGGCAATTGAGTATGATGAAAAGATAAATGCGGAATTGATCCATCCCTTAGCAAAACTAAAACAGGAAACAGTTGAGTATGCTGAAAAGATAACACGAGAGCTAGAAGTTGGGAAATATATTGTTGATGACGAGATGGAAAATGGGTATGAGTTACCGCTTGATGGTGGTGAATCCTCATCCAAAGCTGAACCACCCGAAGTTGGCTCAGAAACCGACCCCACATCAGTCCTCGAAGTGAGCCAAGATGGGGTAAATGAAAAAGCTGAAGTTGGCTCACTTCCGATTTTCTCGGAGACAGCAAGTTGACTCACTTTTCTGGAACGGGGTTGAGCCAACATGGGATCAGTGGTTGGAGTTGTAAAATTAGTACTATAGTAGTATAGGGGGAGGGGGAGACTTTGGAGGGAGGCCCGAAGGGCCGATCGACAAAGTCGATTTTGGCTCACCTGGAAGGTGAGCCAGAACCCCCTCCCCCTATACTACTGGAGAGAGAGAGAGAGAGAGAGAGAGAGAGAGAGAGAGAGAGAGAGAGAGAGAGAGAGAGAGAGAGAGAGAGAGAGAGAGAGAGAGAGAGAGAGAGAGAGAGAGAGAGAGAGAGAGAGAGAGAGAGAGAGAGAGAGAGAGAGAGAGAGAGAGAGAGAGAGAGAGAGAGAGAGAGAGAGAGAGAGAGAGAGAGAGAGAGAGAGAGAGAGAGAGAGAGAGAGAGAGAGAGAGAGAGAGAGAGAGAGAGAGAGAGAGAGAGAGAGAGAGAGAGAGAGAGAGAGAGAGAGAGAGAGAGAGAGAGAGAGAGAGAGAGAGAGAGAGAGAGAGAGAGAGAGAGAGAGAGAGAGAGAGAGAGAGAGAGAGAGAGAGAGAGAGAGAGAGAGAGAGAGAGAGAGAGAGAGAGAGAGAGAGAGAGAGAGAGAGCTTGCACTGGTGGAAGAGTAGATACCAGCGGAATGGCTGAAAGAAAGCAAACGCAAACACAGACACATGGCCAAACGGGCACATGCACACAGGCATAGACCATAATTATCCCTTTTGGTCAGCAATGACAGTTGTCGCTAGAGTGGTGCGAGGGCCACCCGGACCCAGAAAACGCTCTGCACTGGGATTCGTCACTTGCTGGACACATAATACCATGGCGAGCTGAGCGTGGGTGTTGGCGGGCAATCGGAGCACGTGACCAAGTAGAGCCATGCGCTGGTGGTTGATGGTGATGCTGAGGGGGTGAGGTTTGCATCTCGTGTACAGTGCATCATTTAAAGGGGAAGTATACCCTAAAATCAAATTTTCACCAGTTGTAGTCTTCGGGGTGCTGAGTCGAATGGTCTTGGTCCGAGGAAGCTGCGACGCTCCCTTCCTACTTGAATCCCAATCGAACTCGCGCACTTCCACCGAAACTGGGTGACTGCGCCCTACTAGATGGGATTTGTATGCAAAATGTCACTAAAAGCGCCATTTCGTTCTTATAAAAGCACGGATGACCGCGATTGGCCCATATGTTGTAGTCTTTTGGACGCTCAGTCGACTGGTTTTAGTCCGAAAAGGCTGCGATGCAGCGTTCCTCCTTTATTCCCAATCGAACATGGTTGAGGAAGCGGTCACGTGGTCCTGGTTGCCCAAATCACCTGGTCACCGCGCCAGCAGGCGACAACTTTCACACCAAGGTTCAACTTGAGTTCAACTCGAGTGACAGGACTGCACCCAAAAAAGGTCAAACAGGCTAGTAAGTTGTACCCTGCAGGCACGGTGACCAGGTGACTGGTGTACGCAGGAGCACGTGACCGCTTGTTCAACCATGTTCGATTGGGAATAAAGGAGGAACGCTGCATCGCAGCCTTTTCGGACCAAAACCAGTCGACTCAGCGTCCAAAAGACTACAACATATGGGCCAATCGCGGTCATCCGTGCTTTTATAAGAACGAAATGGCGCTTTTAGTGACGTTTTGCATACAAATCCCCATCTAGTAGGGCGCAGTCACCCAGTTTCGGTGGAAGTGCGCGAGTTCGATTGGGATTCAAGTAGGAAGGGAGCGTCTCAGCTTCCTCGGACCAAGACCATTCGACCCAGCACCCCGAAGACTACAACTGGTGAAAATTTGATTTTAGGGTATACTTCCCCTTTAAGATGTGTCGAGGTCTTGGCGTGCAATTCCTCGAATTCTGCTCCATTTCTTTATCAACATACAATGTACCAAACATGCATGAAACTATTACTTACCCGAAAAAGTACCGAATTCTGCCAATTTTTCTGCCGAAGTATTATCCGCAAAGGCCTATCCATGACTCATCGTTTCGGTCCGCACTACTACGTCGTTACGCGTACAAGATTCTGTAGTAGACATACTAATGTTAGCATTTTACCGTTCACGCTATTTTCGACGGTCGGAGTGTACAGTGGTGTAGAGGGCGAGTCTACTGTTTTTTGTGTGTTTTCGAGGCACGGTTAGCAGTTCGGCTTCTGAGTCCTCACTCCTTACGCAACGATAGACGTGTGAGGTAACCCTAGTTGGAATCTTACCGTTTCGTTCTCCCGCTAAACAGAGCTTTCTATCGTCGAAACGGTACCAAACCGACGGTATTTTGGGTGTTGGGTACGAGCACCTTTGGATCTAGCGCGTGAAAGGTAAAATGCCATGTCTACACACGTACACACAAAAAACGGTGCAGGCCGACCGTCGAAAATAGCGTGAACGGTAAAATGCTAACCTGTAACCATGTCTAATATTTAGTAATATTAAATGATATTGTACGATGTAGGACAAAAATCACGTGATCGTGGTAGATGTACAAGTGACACACGGTTTGCACTAGCTAGCCGCGACGGCGACGTGCCCAACAAGACAGAGTACTAGAGTTAGTAGTTCAAGTAGGCTATGGCCTAGTGCAGTGGTACTACTCGTAGTGCGTTAGCAGCCTATCACTGACGGCCGGAGTCTGTGTGTGTCAAAAACACGATGAAAGCAGACGACGACATGACAGAGCATGCCATTGGTATCACGCAAATAAATTGCAAGATACATGACATGATTGTACTACATGTATTCATGGTATTACGAGTACGGAAAATCAGAAGTCGAAGTACCGGTGATCAGGTAAGACCGGTAGTAGGTACATCTACCCAAAACAGACCCAAAAAAACAGACTCAGTGCCACACCGACACCATGGTGGCAGTTGTTTGGCAGCTAGCACTGAGACTGGCAGATCTACTACATGTACTGGCGTAGATCTAGTACTGGTTGTCAATACGCGTAGATCTATGTACATGATGCAGGGCTCACTGATGCTGGCTCAGGCTGGATCGGTTCGATAGCGACTGGGTAGTCTACAACCTGTACAAAAATCTAACTAATACTATTCTAAGCGCATTGAACATACTTCTTTGAAGAGAAAGGCCTTGCATTTTCTAAATTTTTCAGGCCAGGGTAGTCCAAGCCACTTTGACTCAAGTAATTTGTATTAGTTTGAGTTGGCTCGTGACTCAGACTAATTGGGAGTTCTTGCTGGTGGATGCGCCTGGTACAATGGCTCCGAACAAGCTATTAGCTGTTCTGACGGTGTTGTTTTCATCGTTGCAGATCTGCTTGGCGTTCCCCAAACCTGGAATAAAAGACCTGAGCCTTGAACTGGTTAATCCATACAATGTCTCTGTGAAATGGATGACGCTGACACTGTCGGAGAACGCCACCATCGACTTCAAGGGCGCATGCCACTCGGTAGGTGCGGCAACAGTTCATTTGAAATACAGACTACTCATAACGCAGTGTGCCAGTTATTTAGACAGACTCGAAGAAAGTATAGTGCTTCAGGGAGACTTTGGCTACAATCCAGTGGTGGGGACAGAGTGGGTGGAGATCCCTCTGGATTGCACAGCAAGTACGACCGGTAGTGGCGATCCGTTGCAGTTCACGGAGGTCGCTCCCGAGAGAGCATGGCTGGAGGATACCGCATACCACAACACCTGTTTGGATCCTGCGAAGAGTGTGAGCGATCTGATGGAGGCCGTTCTTCAAGCGCGCACGCGGCGCAGCGCTCCGTTCTACAAGAAAGTGAAGAAGGAGGTGGTGTGCAAGACGACCAAGCGCCAGGTGTTCGCGCTGGTCTTTGCCGCGCAAGCTGACCCCGTGTCCAACGGTGGTGTTCTGAACGTCACTGTAGCTGTACAGGTGGAGATGAAGAACCGCTGGGGATACCTGTCTGCGCTCGACTATCCCAATCTGGTCTTCTATGGCATCATGACCGCCCTGTACTCGCTGTATGCGTTCGGCTGGCTGCTTGCACTCATGTGCCACTACAAGGATTTGCTGCGTGTCCAGTTGTGGATTGGCGCAGTCATTGCCCTGGGTTTGGTTGAGAAGGTGTTGTTCTTCAGCGAGTATTACCGTGGTAACGCCGAGGGCAGAGAGGGCATGTCGTTGCTCGTCGCTGCTGAGATGGTGTCGGCGGGCAAGCGCACACTGGCCAGACTTCTCGTCATCATCATCTCGCTGGGCGTTGGCATCGTACAGCAAGGACTTGATTCCAAACTCGTCCCCGTTGTCGGCATCGGTATTCTGTACTTCATGGCCGCGTCGGTCGAGGGTATTTTGCGCGCCGTGGCCAGCTCCGAGGAGGTCGCCACCACCGAGGGACAGGTGATATCGCTGGCGGTCGTTCTGCTCGACGCCTATATTATCACCTTCATCTACAAGTCGATCAAGTACACGATGCGAATACTGCGCCTGCTTCACAACACAGTCAAGCTCTCACTCCACCGGTACTTCTCCATCGCCATCATCTTCGCCGCGGTCGCTTCCGTGGCGTTCAGCATGTGGTCGTACTTGCAGTTCCGCTCCTCGGCCTGCATCAAGGACTGGCAACATATCTGGCTGCTGAATGGCTTCTGGCACATTCTCTTCAGCTTCCTGCTGCTCTTCATGATGGTGCTGTGGAGGCCATCGGAGGACAACAGCCGCTACGCTTACTCGTCGTCCGCTGATCTCGCCAGCAACGAGGACAAACCTGAGCAGATGTCGAGCGAAGGGTTTGAGAGTATGAAGATGCGCAATCTTGGTTAGGGAGTAACGATACATTAGTGTGTTTACTTCCCTGTGTCTTGTTGCTGTTCAGCCTTTCCTTTTGGTTTTGACGAGTCGTCTTGTCTTTTCTTCGTTGCAATATTCAATACTACGTACTATAAAAGCCCATTATTCTAACGAGGCGCATATGTAACGATCTCCCAAAATTGTCTAGTTTACGTGTACCAAAGGTAACGAATCTCACTCATTCTCAACGCTCAATAGGACAGTATATGTATCGATTTCTGCATACCGATTTCTAATTTAACGACAGATTTCTCCTCGTGAACTCGTTAGAGTTAGCACTTTGTTAAATATTATGGCTTTTACAGTATTCAACCATCACACAGCCTAACTTGATGATGATACATGGCGCAGTGAACTGGTTTTAGGAGCATTTCTATTGTACTGAAAGGATAAGCAGCAGCTCTTGGCCTGTTAATCAATTAAGCAGTTCGACCTCCACCAATTGCGCTCTCTGGCCGACCTCAGAATTATGTCGTTACTCGTGAAGTGTCCGTACTCGCAAAGCCCCTATAAAAATGTATACTGAGTATGAATCCATATTTTGTATAGTATGACATGCAAAATCAAAATGTGCTGTGCCCGTTACGTTCAGCAGTTGAAGGTCCTTGAAGCTGTTTGTATTTACACGCACGGGCTTGATCTTTGCACGCAAATCGGTGTTTGATCAGCAGGATCGTGGAACAGGAAGGTAGAGCCTTGTTCCTGATGTATAACAGGAGCGTTGCTGCCTGTGGCCATACAGTAAAACCGACCACTCGGATATGGCGACCACTCGACCATGGCCACCACTTTTCCTTTTCACGGACGCATTCACATTCAAAACACCTCGGACAAGGCGACCACTCGCTCAACGCGACCGACGACCACCCACCCGCGACCGCGTTGCACAGTGCTAGTGATGTAAATGTACGCATTCCATGGTGCACCAGGCTGCATGGTAGATCTACACATCAGTGCAGGAATTGTAGGTGTACATGGTGCATGTGTATCTGGCCGCAGTCTCTCGGAGGCAAGAATACACAAGGGTCTCAGTGAACACACTGTAACTGGCAATCGAAATGTAACTATAACTGGCAATGAAATTAACTTGCTCAAAAGAATCGTGAACAGCAGCTTTAATGCACAGGCAGACTTCGTGTGCTAATGTACGGGGATACGCTAATGTATGGGGATACAGTACGGGGATATGCTATACTCTAAACACTTTACGCTATACGCTTTGAAGTCACCAGCGTGCCAACGCTACACCTCCCCTCTCAAATACAATCACGTCCTCGTGATTCGAATACTACATGTAGGTGATAGCTGGACATCAACAACTGGCTGCAATTTAGAAAAAAACTGGCGGCATGCATGGTCGCGTTGGAATAAACTCGACGATAAGAGATAGGCAGAATGGATGACTTGCATAATATAATACAGGTA
>NC_088651.1:22671811-22716311 GCF_964019385.1 Sycon ciliatum | reverse complement strand
TGGAGTCGTGAACATTATAGTAGATCGTGAATTGCTGGGAGAGCGTCAACCGGAGTATGGCAAATAATATCGGAAATGATAACAAGGCGACATGGAGACAATAATCTTAATAATGCAATGAATATAACTAAATGCGCACTCATATCACAACCATGGGGACAAATAATGTATTCCAGAACGTTTTCTTGTCACAATTATCAATGGAGTTCGTGACTAAAGAGAATGATGAAACTACAATAGGATTTATACACTTGGAGTGAAACAGCGAGGATGCAAGCATAGTAAGAAAAATAGCACAAACCTAGGAACAATTTGCACAGGTAATAAACTATAGGTGAGGTGAGAAATGATAGGAAATTCAGCAAGTGCAGTGTGACAATGGACATGCATGTGCAAGTGTGTGTGAGTGCGAATTTACTGGAATAAGTTAGCGTAAGTGCGGTGACATTTTCTTTTTGTTTACAAAGATTTGGATCACGAATACGAATGTAGATTGCTTCTAGAACTTTCAACTGCTTGAAACTACTTGCAGAACGAACAACACTGAACCAAGAATCATCATAACTTTCACGACACACGGGGTTGGACAACAAATGCAATTTAATTGCCGATGTATTCTTCTTCTTCTCACCGCCTCTGCCTTCACTTGGTTTCTGACCGCCACCGTCCTTCACACCATCTGCACAATTATCGTCATCATCGTCATCGCCCTCCTCATCATCGCTGCCACCTTCACCTGTCGTCGGCTCTCCCAGCAACTGACCACCGGGTTCCTCATCGTCACTGCACACGTCGCTTCCACACTCCTCCTCCAGCTGCCGTCGCGTTCTCTTCCTGACCGGTCTTCCCTTGCCATTGACAAACACCTGACAGTCATCAACACTTCCGCTGGCATCATCCATATCCGGAGAGTTTCGATGCATCTTTCCAGTCACCTCTGCAAACCGAGCTGCCGCCAGCCGTTTGCTCCTTCTCAGCTTTGGTGAGTTGCGGTTGTATGCGTCCGGCGTACCTGTACTCGCTGATAATGAAGATAAGACACAGTCTTCATCTTCGTTTACATTAATGTTTGTTCCCGATTTCTGCGTGTTGTGTTGGTTTTTCCGAGACACCGTTTGTGGAGCAGAAGCCTCTGCCGGAACGGACAGTGGAGTCGGGTGCTTACGTGGTCGGCCACGCTTTGGTCGGGAGGACCTAGCCGCCTGTGACAATAGTGAGAGCGGCACGTGTTGTTTGATACGTTCGGACAGATGTTGAAGGGTCCTACCAACATACCGACTACCACATTGTCGGCATTCAAAGTAGTAAATGAGGTGACTCAATTGTAGGGTTGGTAGGACATCCTTCAACATCGTGAACGAACGGATCGTAGTGAACAAGGTAACCACATTGGTGGCAAAGTAGGTTTTCTCCACTAGGGATTTCACCACACGGGCCGTGTCCTTCGATTCTTTCCCTTTCCAGGGCAAGCAAAGAAATACGCGGCACGGCAACGGTCCGATAGCTCATTCCTTAACAACAGGTGTAGTTGTTAGAAGTTTGTCGAGGAGCTGCTGCGGGTAGCCATTCTTCACAAATACGGAGCGTAGAAAATCAAGTTCCTGTTGTAGCTTTGTTGGTGAACAAATGCGTTGTGCCCTATTTACAAGGTTACTAACTAAGTTTGACTTGTACTGGGAAGAGCAGAACGAGTCAAACATCATGTACTGCCCGGTGAAATTGGGTTTACGGTATACTGTAGTCAATACACCAGTCTGGGTCTTTTCGACTAACACATCCAGAAACGATAGCTTATTGGACTCTTCATGTTCACACGTAAATCTCAGTGCAGGATGGATTGTATTCAGTTTCAGCAGAAAGTCGTCAGCGTCTGCTCTCGAATCAAAGTACGTGAAGGAGTCATCCACAAACCTGACGTACAATTCCGGCCACTTATCTATCTTCGATTCACAGTACCCAACAAACACATTGGCTAGGACCGGACCCAATGGAGAACCCATAGCCACGCCATCCGTCTGTTTATACATGATGTCGTCAAGTGAAAACTTCACACCACTCGTAACCATGGTAACCATCAACATCAAGCGGCGAAAAGCCGCTTCGGACAGCCATGGTACATCTTTTATTTCCTTGTTGTGGTACAGTGTTTCAGCACAGATATTGATTGTCTCGGATAATGGTACGTTTGTAAACAGACTGACAACATCAAAGGAACACATGTGCGCAGAAGATGGAACTGGGTTCTCATGTAAGATTTCAACAAACTGGAAGGTGTCTTTGACGTTGTGCTTACAGTAGAAATCCAGCACTGGCTGGATCATCATACACAGCCATTTGGATATTCTGTTTTCCGCTGAGCCAGTCATGGAGAGTATCGGACGTAGCGGGCAAGATTGCTTGTGAATTTTTGGCAAGCCATACATCCTAGGTCGCACCAAACCGATTGGCTTTATCCGTGCAAATTTAGATGCGAATATTTCATTTGTGTTTTTCAGTGTCTGCAGGTATTTCTCTAGTTGCTTTTCTCGGATTAGAGTTCGGTCGTGCGTTGATACAGGCCCAAGCAACTCAAATTTGGTCCTGTCATCCAAACATTTGGCCATTTTGGACTTATTTTCAGTTCGACTTATGACTACAGTGGCGCGGCCTTTGTCCGGTCTCGTGATGACTATATCCTTGTTCGCTTTCAATTCTGACCGGGCTTTCATGTGCTGTCTCGATAATGAAAAGGCCTGTGCAAATTGTTCCTAGGTTTGTGCTATTTTTCTTACTATGCTTGTATCCTCGCTGTTTCACTCCAAGTGTATAAATCCTATTGTAGTTTCATCATTCTCTTTAGTCACGAATTCCATTGATAATTGTGACAAGAAAACGTTCTGGAAATGATAACGTTTGGAATAGACAGAAGAATGAACTGTTAACAAATCATAAAGTAGAAGCACACCAGGTTCACACGATCTCATGGGGTCAAAAGGGGAAAGAACTGTCCTCCAAATAGGACCTGAAAAACCACAGCACTCTTGCTGCACAACGCTGGCACAACCCGCCAGGAACATCGCAGTTCAAAAACCGAACTGAATACACTATAACTATAAGGGGCGTTGTCACACACATTGTCCCACGTTAGCTGGGTAAACCGTGGCTCACCATGATCAGACGCCTACCAAACTAAACTGGATTCACACACTCGCATAAAGGAAGACTGAAGAGAACAGGGAGACTGAAGGAAGACAGGAAAGAAAATGCCACACCTGGAATCAGCGTTAGTAACCACGGCGGCGGCTGGAGCTATGGCGGAGGGAGAGCCAGGTTTTATCTTCATCTTGGTTGAGCCGGTCACTCAGAGCGGCTAGCTCGGCGTCAGACAAATAACCTCCCTCCTCGTCTTGAATCATGGTCTTCACATTGTCGATAGCATCGCTTTGCGCGACGTAAAGAGTGATGGTCTAGCCAGGAAGAGTGTGGACGAAAATCTGCATCCCACCACGGAGACGAAGTACCAAGTGAATAGTGGACTCCTGCTGAACGTTGTAGTCACTCAGGGTTCGGCCGTCTGCCAACTGCGTGCCGGCGAAAATCAAACACTGCTGGTTTTGGGGAATACCCTCCTTGTCTTGGTCAGTAGCCTGCATGTCGTCGTCCTCATCAGCTTCGCCATCACCACCGGTAGTATACGTGTAGGTAGCGGGTCGCTTGGAATCGCCATTGGAGTCTCCAGTGAGTGCCGTGCGGAGAGAAGGGTGATCCACGCTAGCACCCTGACTGTGCTGCAGGCTAATAAGCAGGGCCAAGCCCAGGAAGGCAAGAAACATGATTCTCATCTTGATTCGTCGCACGGAGCTGTAGCGGGTTAAGCCATGGGGGTCCGAGAAACGTGTAAAGTAACACAGTTAGGTATAGAATGAACCAAAATTTGTAGCGGGCCGCAGTCTCTCGGAGGCAAGAATACTTTAATGCACAGGCAGACTCCGTATGCTAATGTACGGGGATACGCTAACGTATGGGGATACAGTACGGGGATATGCTATACTCTAAACACTATACGCTATGCGCTTTGAAGTCACCAGCGTGCCAACGCTACACATGCACGACATTTGACAGGTCTGAGGACCCCAGGCACATGAGTCGTGCTAGAGCAGCATAGGTGTGTGCACTGTGCACATAATTATGTGATGCACTGATTAAAAATAATGATGTATCACATGCGGATATGGTCACGTGACCCACTGAACCTGGATAAGAAGACCACCTGGCCACGGCGACCACTTTTTCTCGTCCCTTGACTCTGGCCTTGAGGGGTCGCCTTAGACAGGTTTTACTGTAGTTGCAAATGACGTTGGCACCAGGGAGTCGTAAAACACCATGGTATTTTACGACTCCCTGGTTGGCAGCACTGAACTGCGTGGCTGGTACTCTGCGGCTGCTGCAGATAAAGCGATGCATGCATTGCTGTCGATGGGATCCGATGGGAACTGGCGGGGCGGAGCGTGGATATGGCACGTATATCGCGGGTAGCCCTTTCCCAAAGGTGCTCGCCCTTTTTTTCGCCCTTTTGGCCCTTTTTGGAAAAGCCCGTTTCTTTCGCCCTTTATTGCGTTTTTTGGTGAATATCGCCCTTTTTGAGCTTTTTTAGCTGAAAAAGTGCTAAAATCTGTTTGCTCATGCATGCGAACACAGTTTTCGAGTGCTCGATGGGCCTTGGAAGTTGGCACGCCGCTTTTTGGGGGGCAACAAGTTGGTGAAGCTTGTGTACACGATGCTGTAAAAAGTGGGTTTTTTGAACTTTACTTCCTGTTTTGCCTTTCGTGGACCCATAAATGGAAGAGTGCGTATTCATTTCTCAGCTTGGGTTCATACATGTACTTTGAAGTATCTGAACATGTATCATGGCTATGCTTCACAGAAAAAGAGCACTTTTTGCCTGTTTTCACTGAAAAAAGAGCACTTTTCAGCATATTATTTTGAGGGATGTGAAAAGCACTAAGTGCGAATTAAGGGGGCAGCCTACCCATAAATTTCATATGGCATTCAACATTCAATTGACCGTAACTTTGGTGTTTCTCAGTGGATTTGAGTGACATTTTGACCACAAACTCCTGCCACTATGCTGGCCCTCAGGACATGATTTACAAGTTCTTGCGCCTCACTGACAGGCTTTCCAGGCCGGAAAAACTCAAATTTCCGGCATAGTGCTACGGTGTGCGAGCCACCCAGGAGCCAAACAAATGCATTTACATTTTTTTCACATTTTCGTGCCCATTCTGTCCGTGCGCGGGACCCAAACCTAAAACAAGTCCAGAAGCAGCCATGGGTGGTGGGGTAGGGCCTCTCAACGTGGCCCTGGAATCTGTCACAACGGAACGAGTCACCGGGGCGTTCTCTCACGGACTCCCACAGACCCAAGTCAATTTTTGAATTTTTTTAGGTTTAGCACGTGCTACGAGGTCGTACCTTTGATACAACATCCAGTGCTGGGACCTCCACAGCAAGCCATTTCCACAGCGCTGCACACCAAATCCAGGATGCCCTCAGAAACCGGCAAAGACTGCCACTCACGTTTCACTACTGCCTAGTACTGAATCCTACCTGACTTCTTGACACGACTCAAACTTGCCAAAGTCACTAAATCTACGTCAACTACAATAATCAAGCCACATATCTGCAACGTCACGAGGGTGCTGGCAAAAGTCCTGCTGCACGGCGGGCTTTGCCCGCCGCCGTGCAGCCCAATACGTGGTTTTTAACGTGATTTTTTGGACTTTTTTGGACTTGGGGCAAAATTCTGCACACTTTCGCGTGTTTCCATAATACGACAAGTTGCGCACGGTCTGCTCACCTTCAAATACAGTGCTGCCAACAAATGACAGCATGCAACAAAAAAATCTTTCCTTGCAAGGGCACATTTTCGGCCATATCTTAACTCTTGAACGGCTGGTCAGATAGGGACACAATTTTCAGAGAATTTGCAGCCATTCATGCTCTTTCAACTGACGTAGCACTCAATATGAATTTACAAATTCGATTTTTCAGCGAATTTTTGGGTAGTCTGCCACCTTAAAAAGCACCTTTGGGAAAGGGCTAATCGCGGGGGGGGGGGGGGCTCGATCACTTCAGTTCCGCATTTACACTGATGATCGGAGCTTGAAAATCGATTCTGGACACAAACACATTTTAAAAGAAAAACCTCTACCAAGTGATCATGTTGCGTGGTGATGTCTGCGGCAATAATACTTTTCATAGCTCCTATAAAATTAATGGAGATATTCACGGAGCTGCCTCTTGGCCATAAACGCAATATTGGCGGCATACATTGTAAATGATTTTCCAACTGAAACTGAAACTAATTACGTGTTGCTTTCAGCTCTCTGACACTACTGATAGTTATAATTATTAAACACAATCTCATAGCATGTGACAAGCATAGCTAATGCAGGGACAGAATCCCCTGAGATAAGGGCGTTGAGCCAGCCACGGCAGTTCACCGTGTGACTTTCATTCACCATGCCAGGGCTAAGGATATCCATACTAGGTAACTAGGGTCCGGCGGATTCTGCAGGCAGAAAAATTGGCAGAATTCGGTACTTTTTCTGGTAAGTTTCATGCATGTTTGGTATGTGGATAAAAAAAATGGAGCAGAATTCGAGGAAGTCACACAGTGCCCGCCATAAGGTTTGTATGGTTCTGCCAATTTCACTGCTTTTCGAGCAGAATCCGCCGGTCCCTAATCCATACTACTGTCAAGAGTGCACTCTTGATACCATCAGGGCTGTCACTTGTTGGATTCCGAATTTTCGGAGGATTGTTCGCGAAAGTACTCTAATTGGCCTTTCCCGTCGGTTGAGAGTCGAACTTGAGACCCTACAAATGCTTTGGCTTTCAAAGGGGGCGCTGCCTCCTAACCCCCCCCCCCCTCCCTCCAAGCTTGGCGGACAAGCGCAGACTCCGCCTCTGCTCTCTACCGACAGATAAGTGGCAGCTCTCTACTATTTTGCAAGTGAGACTATCACCGTACTACATTGTACTTTGCTTGTTACATTTTTTATTTTGTTTTGCTTTGCAGTTGTTGCCGCGGTCAGGCCAGTGAAATCATGTTCTGTGATTGCCCGTATAAGAGGCGTTAGAAAAAAAACTTTGCTTGTTGCTGGTGATCCAGTGCAGAACGTTGCTGCTGTCCGACCATATGCATAGTAGAGCCCTGCACACCCACGGCGCGGCTGGTCCATCGGGCATGGACGCTGATGGATGGCGGTGCATGTGCACCGCGTTCTCCGAAGCGTCGGATGAGCTGTGTGACTCGCTTGCAACATGCGCTCGTCGCATTGCTACCACATACGTCAACCCAGCGACACTGGAGGCGCTAGTCGCATGCAGATTAATAGCCCTTGACAAGTCGCCGGGTGTTCGACCCATTGGTATCGGCGAAGTGGCCAGGCGCATTGTCGGCAAAGCCATCCTCACTGTCACCGGGTGAGATATCCAAAATGCAGCGGGCACCCCAGGCGCGTGCACCGGGTCAAAAAATGGTGGTTTCCAAAAAATTTCGACCGCCATTTTGCAATAATGTACCTGCAAATTCAGCAGTATTACATACACTAAATTTTGATTACACACTGAAAGAAAGCTTTAAAAGGTATGACTACCAGTCCCACCGAGCCATCAAAGCAAATGTGGTACAAAGGCATTTTCCTGACACAGGATAAATGAATAGGCAAGCCCGCGTTATACAAGTAGTTCGAAGTAGTGAAGGAAGATTCAGACACTCTTGCTAGCAAGTGAGTCAAAGAAGCAGGTCAATCCATGTCACTGTCTGAGTCTGCAGTGGCACTATAGCCCTGGGAAGACACGCGCAACCGGAAATAATTCATTGAGACAATTCACTAAGATCCATGACATTTTTGTAGTATTCATCGTAGAGCGCTCCATTCTTTTGTAGCTGACCGCTAAAAACCTGTGCCTGACGTCAAGCATGTCTCATGCATGCATGTCTGGACTGTCGTGCAATAGAGGAAATACTTATGACAAAATATGATTGCCACCCAAGTGCGGAAGTGAAAATTTGCAATGGGACGTAAAATACCTGTCGAGTGCCGTAACTCCACTATTCGACCTTGGATCGACTTCAGATTTGTTGGAGCCGACAGCTGAGAACTTTCTAATGCGAAGAGACCTTTCGATTACTCAGGGAAAGCCGAGTTACGAAATATTTGAGTGTTTGCAGAATGCACTTCATAGCAAATGCAAAAGGGTGGTTTCCGGGCTCCAAGAAAACCATGCGGTGCACGCGCCTGCACCCTTCAACTGTGTGCCGGCCAGGAGTGCGGCATTGAAGCTGCCATCCATGCGATGCACGATGTCTACCGTGAGGAGGATGCGGATGCCATATTGCTCGCCGACGCTTCGAACGCCTTCAACCGGCTTAACCGTGAAGCCTGCCTACGGAACATCCGTCACCTCTGTCCCTCTATAGCGCCAGCTGTAATCAACACCTACCGCCAACCATCCCGCCTATTCGTTGATGGAGAGTGCTTGCTATCGTGCGAGGGTACCACTCAGGGTGACCCTCTGGCCATGCCCGTATATGCGCTTGGAGTCCTCCCGCTCATCAAGAAAGTTGCAGTGCCTGGTGCGAAACAGGGCTGGTATGCGGACGATGCTGCAGCCGGTGGCAAGCTAACGCCTGTTCGCCAATGGTGTGACAATCTCGTCAGCCACGGTCCCGGGTATGGCTACCACTGCAATGCCCAGAAGTCACTCCTCCTGGTCAAGCCCTCCAGGTACGCAGCTGCTATGGAGATGTTTGAGGGGACCGGTGTGCAGGTCACGTGTGATGGTTGCCGCCACCTTGGTGCACCTTTGGGCACGGATGAGTTAGTAGAACAATTTGTCCAGTCCAAGGTCGCCACCTGGTGTGAGGAAGTTGCGCAGCTCACGACCATCGCTGCATCACAGCCACAGGCCGCCTACTCCGCCTTCACACTGGGCCTGCAAAACAAGTGGTCCTTCCTCTGCCGGACCTCCTCCATCCCACCGTCCCTGCTTGAACCGCTGGAACACGCAATCAGCGGTCGGCTCATCCCGGCCATCACGGGTCAGGCTCCACCTGGGACAACTGTTCGCTCCCTACTCTCTCTGCCTTGCCGGCTTGGGGGACTGGGTATGGCAGACCCTTGTTCAGTGGCTGAACAGTACACCTCATCCCGAAGGATCACGGCTAGCCTCGTGTCTCGCCTGCTGGAGCAGGAGTTGTCTCTTGGCGACTCTCTGACTCAGCTCCAGACGGTCAAGGCGACGGTTCGGGCCGAGAAGCGGAACGCGTTCAAGTCTATGGCTGACGCTCTTCGCTCGGATCACCGGGAGCTGGCCCCTGTTCTCGACCTGGCCTCAGAAAAGGGTGCATCCAGCTGGCTGACTTGCCGCCCCCTCAGCCGCCATGGTTTCACACTCAGAAAGGGAGATATCCGGGATGGCCTGTGCCTCCGGTACGGCTGGACACCTCCTCGGCTCCCAAGCCTCTGCGTGTGCAGTAAGCCGCTGAATGTGAGTCACGCCCTGTCGTGCCCGTTTGGTGGCTTCCCGACGCTGCGACATAACGAGGTGAGGGACATCACCGCCAGAGCTCTAAGGCAGGTCGCTCACAACGTGACAGTGGAACCCCACCTCCAGCCCCTCACCGGAGAGGCCTTCCACCATCGCACAGCTGTCACGGAGGAGCAAGCTCGGCTGGACGTTGCGGCTAGTGGTGTGTGGGGTGGCCGATTCGAGCGCATCTTTATTGATGTACGGGTGTTCAACCCTTTTGCGTCTTCGAATCGTGCCACCTCCCTCGCTGCTTGCTACAGACGAAATGAACAGGAAAAGCCCCGGAAGTACGAGGAGCGAGTACGTGAAGTTGAGCATGCCTCCTTCGTGCCCGTTGTGCTTTCTGCCTCTGGTGGCTATGGCAAGCATGCCAATGCTCTTTTCACGCGGATCGCCTCTCTCCTGGCTGAGAAGAGTAAGGAGCCATACGGGCAGATTATCTCCTTGCTGCGCTGCCGCCTTGGGTTTGCCCTGGTGCGTTGTGGTGCTATGTGCCTGCGTGGCTCAAGGAGCATGTTTGCTCCTGCTGTGCCTGAGTCCCCTGCTGTGCTAGTGGCGGCGGAGGCACGCATCCAGTGAACCTGCACAGTGCAGTGATCCTACTTAGTGACAGACTCTGTAAATACTGTATCTGATGATTCGTTTTATGTGTTAATTCTTCACAAAATGTGTTATTTTGCCCGTAAAAAAAATTTTCGCGCGAACGGAAAAAACCATAGTACGAGACTCGTAGAGAGGTTCCGCATAACGTAATTACGTTAGTAAAAACGTAGTCGATCTACGGAAAGTCTTACGTAAACTGCATGCGGATCTGGGTTCCGCCATACGGAGTTTTCAAATCACGTAGCTGCCCTTGGCAACTCCGAATGCGGCAGTGTACTCGTACGACCAGATCGACCTGGGGAGAGATCATAAATTTGTACCCCAATCCACTTACGGACCAGCTACGTTATCAGAGCCCTATCTACGTACTCTCCCCCGACTCGGCTGTTTGTGGATGGTGAATGTCTCCTGTCTTGTGAAGGCACCACGCAGGGAGATCCACTAGCCATGGCTATGTATGCCCTGGCAACCGTTCCTCTCATCCAGGAAGTGTCTCAGAGCGGAGCACTCCAGTCGTGGTATGCAGACGACTCCACTGCCGCTTCCACCATTCGAAAGCTGCATCACTGGTGGTCACTGCTTAAGCAACGAGGCCCAGCATATGGGTACTTCCCCAATGATGCCAAGTCGGTTCTTGTTGTGAAGCCGGAGCATCTTCAGGAAGCAGAATCCCTGTTTGCTGACACGGCAGTCCAGATTCGCACGGATGGCTGGCGGCATCTCGGTGCGGTACTTGGGTCTCCCGAATTCTGCAAGCAATATGTCACAGAGAAGGTAGAGACATGGGCGCTAGAGGTTGGACGACTGGCTGACTTCGCCACCACTCAGCCACAAGCGGCATACGCTGCTTTTATTCATGGCCTCCGCCACAAGTGGTCGTTTGTGGCCCGGACGATCCCAGGCATCAGCGGACTGCTAGACCCGCTGGAGCACTCCATCCGACAGCGGTTCATCCCTGCTCTAACCAGTCGCCCCGCACCTGGTGACGAAGAGCGCGCCATACTGTCCCTCCCGTGTCGAGAAGGTGGTCTTGGTCTCATTGACCCGAGGTCTTTGACGGACCAATACAATATGTCTGTCGCTGTCACCAACATCCTCGTGAGCCGGATACTGGACCAAGACACCAACATGGACGAAGTGCCCACCACCATCCATGCTGCCAAGCTAACTGCAGCAGCAGCAACCAGGAGAGCCTCTCGAGACCAAGCCAGTCAGCTCCTGGCCACATGTGATGTGTCCACCCAGCGAACCCTGGGGATGGCGGCCGAGAAAGGAGCGTCCAACTGGCTCACTTGCCGGCCCCTGAAGCAGTTCGGGTTTGTCTTCCACAAAGGCGCCTTCAGAGACGCACTCTGTCTGCGGTTCGGCTGGGTCCCTCCCCGCCTGCCATCCACTTGTGTGTGTGGCAAGGCATTTAACACCAGCCATGCTCTTTCGTGCCCAACTGGTGGATACCCGGCTCTCCGTCATAACACGATCCGCGACCTGACAGCCGACCTACTGCGTGAAGTGGCAACGGATGTGAAGATAGAACCTCCTCTGCAGCCCCTGGAAGGTGAAAGGCTCCGGTATCGCTCTGCCATCTTGGAAGATGGTGCTCGTCTTGATGTGGCGGCATCTGGTGTCTGGGGAAGTCGTTTTGAGCGCACGTTCTGTGATGTTCGGGTTTTTAACCCTCATGCGCGCTCGAACACTTCCTCAACTCCCGCGTCCACCTATGCCAAGCACGAACAGCAGAAGAGAAGGGCCTACGAAGAACGCGTCAGGGAGGTGGAGCATGCTTCCTTTCTCCCACTGTTATTCAGTGCATCTGGTGGGTGCGGCAAGGTAGCCCACGCTTTCCTGAAGCGTCTTGGCCATATGGTTTCGGAGAAGCGGCATGAACCCTACTCCTCCGTCATGTCCTGGATCCGCTCTCTTGTCTCCTTTGCTTTGGTTCGATCCTGCAACATGAGCCTCCGTGGTCACCGTGCTTCTCCCTACCGCAGTCGTTTGGATGCTGCCACTCCTGTTGTGCTGGCAGTCAACGACTGTCAGTTGCGTGACTGAGACTCTTGCGGAGTAGCCGTGTCTAGCCACACTTTTATTATCCGATGATTTTGTTTTGTTTGCTATGATTCCTCCCCACACCGGAGCTCGCGCTATTCCGCCGACTTTACTTGACACTTGACTGACTCACGACAAATCATCGCCGAAGTCGCAACCACTACTTCGTACTGCTATGATTCCGTGAAAAAAAATCTACGTACTCTCCGTAGACAACTTTCCGTAAGTGGAGTGTAAACTCGCGAATTCACGGGTTTTTCCCGCCCACTAACCATAACGTAAAGTTGCTCAACTTTACGTACTGCGGAACCTCTCTAGTGTCGTTTTTTATTTTATATTTTTTTATTTTTTTTATTGGGAACACAGCCCTACAAAGAGACATGTGGAGACAAACACAAGACAAGACACAGGGGATGTAGGGACGACGTGCCGATGTACAGGGAGCAACTCGACCGACCAGGGGTCTCGGCGTTAGCGTTGCAAACTGGCATCGAAAAAAAAGGGGGGAGGTGCATGGTCAGGTAGCAAAAATAATAATTTGGTGCGAGAAGGGGGCGCTAGTATTGCACCAAATAATAATTATAAATACGTGTAATGACTAAACCAGAAGGGAAAATGAAGAAAGAGAACAATAATCATAACAAGCAAGTAGTAGTAGAGAGGTAAATACTAAATGGGTCTCAAATCTCAATATCATCGTCACAGATACTGTGTGGACCACAGTCATCTCTTTCGGATTAGATCCTTACATACGTTGACCTTGAAGGTTTGGAGGCGTCTTGAATGAGGCTCGTGAAGCAGGAGGTCCGCAGGCAGGTTGTTCCAGGGTGTGATGGCGAAGAAGGGGAAGGATCGCAGGAGGTAGTCAGGGGCTGTGCGAGGGGGTGTCCACTTCAGCTGAAAGGCATGGTGCGTCTGACGTTTTTGCCGTGTGCACATGCTAGCTACGGCAGGGGGCTTGGTTGGTGGCAGCATGGCCTTTACCTGGGGAGGCCCTGGAATGTAGTGCAGCTTGAACAAGTATGACAGGGCTGCCACCATCCGACGAAGCTGAAGACTTTGGAGGATGGTTCCAGGTCCCAGGAAATGCAGGGAACGTTGCTGAACCTTGTCCAGCTGGGCCATGTTAGTTGCGGCTGCGCTCGACCAGGCCAGTGGGGAATATTCAAGTAGGGGTCGCACGAATCCCTTGTAGACCGTCACTCGACCATGGTCGTCCAGGATGGGTGCTGCCTTTCGTAGGAAACCCAGCCTTTGGGAGGCGCGCAGTGCAACACTGCGAGTGTGCGCTCTGCAGGAGAGAGTAGGGTCCAGCATGACTCCCAGCAGCTTCAGGGTATCTGTCTCCTGGAGTGCTTCACCTCCAAAGGTGACTGGTGGAGTGCAGGGGGGAACGTGCTTGCGATGTAGAGTCATGCGCTGTGTCTTGGCTGGCTCAAAACAGATACGCCACTTGCGGCCCCACTCCTCAAGACTGTTGAGGGACCCTTGGAGGGAGGCGGTGGACTGTTGGAGATCGTCAGTTGGCTGTACTAAGCTGTAGAGTGTGGTGTCGTCTGCAAAGCTGCTCAGCTGCGTTCCTGGAGTTAAACATTGTTCAATGTCACAGGTGTATAGAAGGAAGAGGCTGGGTCCTAGGATGCTGCCTTGGGGGACACCAGCCTGGATGGGTTGAGCATTTGACGTCTGGCCTCCAACCACAACGCGGATGTTTCGGTTGGTGAGGTAGTCCTGTAGCCAAACAAGCAGGCGTCCGTCGACGCCGGTCTGCTTTGCTTTGTACAGCACTCCTGTGTGCGATACCCGGTCAAACGCACCGGCAATATCCACGGCGAGGACCTGGACACAACCGCCAGTACTTATGGTGTGGACCCATTCATGTTGAAGAGCTGTTAAGATATCTGCGGTTCCTCTACCACGTCGGAATCCAAACTGGCTGTTTAGCAGCACCTCATGCTTCTCTAGGTAGTTAACCAGTTGCGTGTTTACAATGCCCTCCATGACTTTCGACATGATCGTTAGCAGTGATATTGGTCGGTAGTTAGATGCCAAAGATCTGGAGGACCGTTTGTGAACTGGGACTACATGGGCAAGTTTCCATGCCCCAGGTTGCACACCGGCTAAGAAGCAGAGGGCGAAGAGCTTTGCCAGTGGGTCTGCAAGTTCAGATGAGCACATCTTGAGCACACGAGCAGAGATGCCATCCGGTCCAGTTGCTTTTGATACAGCCAAGTTCGCCAAGTGCCGTTTGACCGTTGCTGCGCGGAAGTGAATGTGCTTTAGCGTGGCATAGGCAGGTCGTTGCAGGTCAGGCAGGTCAGCAGCACAGAGGTCGTTATTGCCAAGGCTACACTTGTTCGCAAAATGCGCTGCAAAGCACTCGGCTTTCTCACGAGAAGAGTGGAACTCTTGTCCTGCAGGGTTGGTCAGCAGGGGGATGTCAGAGCAACGTCCCTTGCCTGCTGCGCTCTTGATGGTTGACCACCACTCTTTGTCCCGGAGGGAACCTGCAGTAAGCTTGTTGCGAATTCTACGTTGATGTGCTAATCGCGCTGCATGACACGCTTCCACTTCGTGGTTAACAGTTGTGATGTACTGGACCTTGTGGTTATCGTTGCGGAGATTGCGTCGCCACAGCTTCCATGCCCGCTCCTTGGCATGATTGGCGTTAGAACAGTCCGGTGTCCACCATACAGGGTTGGATTGGTGCACCACAAGCTCTTTGGATGGTATGAAGTACGAACTGTTTCATTCCATGCATGATGACATCAGTTACGCGCTGACAGGACTGCTCCGCACACCCATGGATCTTGGCGGGCCAGTCTATGTTGCGGAGGTAGGCTCTCAGGCGGTGCCAGTCAGCAAGGGCGTATTTCCAAACCTGTCGAACAGCAGGATCTTCGCGTCGTGGATGCTGTTGGAGAAACTCGGCAATGATAACGGCATGATCAGATCGTCCAAGTGGTGCATAGGCTGTGGTGCATACGGGGTGTGGGAAATCGGAAATGATAAGATCGAGAGTATTGTTGCCGCGGGTTGGCTGGGTGACATGCTGGGCAAGATGATGTGCTGCGCAGACTTCCTCCAGGCATTCACCGGCTCGGGTAGTCTTGCTACTCTGTAGCCAGGCTGAATTATGCACGTTGAAGTCCCCTGCAATTATCACATTGCTGCCAAGACGGTGGACATAATCCAAAGTGTTGTCTAGGTAGTCCATCAGGCTGGTGTCTGTCTCTGCACAAGAGCCAGGCCGGTAGAGCGCACCCAGAACAGTCTTTGTTCCGGAGTGCATTGCCAGGGAAATCCATAAGAGCTCGTGATCACGGCAATCTATATCGTCGTGGTGGGTAATGGATAGTTCACTCCTAGCCCACACTGCCACACCGCCACCATGGGCATCTCGATCCTTCCTTATAGGGGGGGTGAGTATCCTGGGATGGTCAACTCATGGGAGGAATTATCTGAGCAGAGCTTCGTTTCTGTTACTATTGCCACGTCTACATTATACTGCAGGATTGCATGCTGCAGGGCACCTATCTTGTTGCTCAGGCTGAATGCATTAGTCACTAGCAGTCGCAGAGGTCTGGAATCCATCATTGGGCATGAGAGGACTGGGCATCCTGCTGGGGTGGCTGCGCATCATGCTGGTCATGTTGTGGCGCAGATCCGTTTGATCTCTTCAGGTCTCCAGCCTCTGGTGGGGAGAGGTGGGAGTTTCTCCGTTTTTGGCCACTGTGTAGTGGAGTGGAGATGAAGTCTGCCGGTGGTGGTGGCGGCGGTGGTGGTGGCGGCGGGGAGGAGGAGGACGTTGAACCCGGCTGCTGTTGTTGCTGTTGCTGTTTAGTCAGAACACTGGCAGAGGTGCTGTTTCTGCTGCTGTGGCTGCGACTGCTGGTGCTGCCCTCAGAGCTGGTTTCTAAGAACCTCCATGGCCTGCAGTATACGGGCCTTGGCCAGAAGTTGGGCGCTGTCACTGTGGAGAGTGAAGTGGCATCGATGGTCACTCTTGCGGAAGCACGCCCACTTTCTGACAACCATATACTGCAGGTGTGGACAGGAATGGAGGCGCCCAGAAACTCACTCCTGGTTTTGATAAATTGCCTGAAGTGGCTCTCAGTGCTATCTGTGGCGATATTGCCCACATACACCACAGCACGCTTGTTTTTGGGTCGTTCTGAGGAGACAAGCTTCCATGAGTCATCCTCAATAACATGGAAGATTGGCTTGGATTCTGTCACATCTGTCTGGGACTTGGTGGGGATGGCATCTTGGTCGCCATCCCCTTCACACTCGTCACTGCTAAGGGAGATGTTGCAGGGGACGCTGCCATCCTCTTCACACTCGTCACCGCTACGGGAAATGTTGCTGGGGACGCTACGGGACATCGTGGTGTCATGCTTTCGAGTACCTGTACCCGCACTAGCACTGCCTGCTTTGGTACGCCTACGCGAAGGTTGATCCGCACCCGTACCCTGCTGTGTTTGAACTGGCCTTGGGGTAGCTTTTCGCAAGGCAATGGCGGATTCTCGGAGAGACACTAACTCTTCATTCACATCTTTGAGCTGCCTTGACAGCTCGTCAACCCGTTTGTTTAGGCGCGTCTCCCGATCAGCCGATTCCGAGACAAATGCGGCCAATGTTTTCAGGATTTCTACTACAGATACCTCAATGCCCGGCAACGACGCCATCAGCCTCAGCTCTTCATCACTCAGGGCAGTCGCGCGAGTGTTTGTTCTCGTGGTGGCCCCAGGCATGGTTGCTCGGGGGTCGAGGTTCGTGACTCGGCGGATGATGTGGCGAGTGTTGCTCCGTTTGTCGCCGCCATTTGATCAAGCCGCGGAACGCTGACAGCAGTCACTGGTGCCACACGGACCTTGATTGCGACGAACCACATGGAGGCCATTATTAACCACTCAATCCGACAGTTCCTGGAGGCACACAACATCTTATCGAAAAGTGTTGCTCCGTTTGTCGCCGCCATTTGATCAAGCCGCGGAACGCTGACAGCAGTCACTGGTGCCACACGGACCTTGATTGCGACGAACCACATGGAGGCCATTATTAACCACTCAATCCGACAGTTCCTGGAGGCACACAACATCTTATCGAAAAGTCAGTATGGCTTCCGCAGCCAACTCGACATACTCACGCTACTCAACTACCAATGGAGTCGCGTTGCAGCCAGAGGTGGTGTAGTTCGAGTCATTGCAGTTGATGTGGCTGGCGCATTCGACCGCGTCTCTCATGTAGGCGTTTTGCACAAGGCACAATGCTATGGTGTAACTGGTCCACTTCTCGCTTGGCTGAGGGATTACCTGACTGATCGTCACTTGAGGGTTGCAGTTGGAGGTGAACTTTCCAGTCCGTACCCGACCAAAGCTGGCGTGCCGCAGGGCAGTATCCTTGGTCCCACCCTGTTCATCCTCTACACCAATGATGGCGAGGACCACCTCCCACCAGGTATGGAGCTAGCAGCCTACGCTGACGACACCACTCTCTTCCACTGCCTCACATCAAGAGCTGACATTGACTGTGGCTCCGAGCTCCTCCAGCAGGGCATTGATGCGTTTTCCCGTTGGGGACATAAGTGGAGGATCAAATTTGAGCCCTCCAAGACGCAGGCTATGTCTATAGGCCACCATCGCCAGCCCTGGGAGCTCCCTCGAGCAACATTTGACGGCACACCGGTCAGTGAAGAGAGTCGGCTGAAACTCCTGGGAGTCACCTTTGACGACACCCTGAGCTACTCCTTCCACCTCCGCTCCCTAGCTTCCCGTGCTAACCAGCGGATTGGCTTCCTGAAGCGAGCGTCTCCCATTCTGGACGCCGAGAGCCGCCAACGCGTCTACAACGGCTTTGTGCGACCCACACTCGAGTATTGCCCCTTAGTGTGGATAGTGTGGATGGGCTCACCCTCGTCCCATCCTAAGAAGCTGGACCAGATCCAGCGAAGGGCCCTCCACATCATCGGAGCAGGTACTTGGCTCCCTAGCCTGGCACTCCACACAACACCACCGACTCCTCGATCTCATCTGGCGCGGCCTGAACGGCCAATGTAGTACAGCGCTTTCAAAGCAGCTGAAGCCCGCAACCACGGCCCCAACTCGACATCAAGCCAACGCCGGGCTCATTCTCCCGCTGGCCAGGACGAATACAGGCACTCGCCGACCGTTCTTCCGTGGACCTGCGCTGTGGAACACTCTGCCAGCCAGTGTACGTTCCTGCAAAGCCGTGGCCGATTTCGCAGCAGCCGTGTACCCGTACACTCTCAGGCCATAAACGTTTTTAAAAGAAGAGAAACAGTGACATGCCCCCCCCCCCCCCACACACACACACGGACAGTATGTATAGGCATATAACGAACGGTCTTTTCCTGTTAGCTCTGTTTGTCCAATACATGAGATAAAACGTCTTTCTTGTTGTTTTTTTCTTCTACATGTAGCTGCTTCCAGCATGGTAAACGACAGTACCATGGCCTTTTCAGATTTTCATTGTACCTATTTGTAGTACCTCCCGGGATCAGTATTTTCCACTTGAAATAACATCCACCCCAATGCCTCATTCTTAGCATTCTTTTATTCGCTTCCATGTAATTGGGCTTATTGCCCGTTTGGTATTGCGAATTCAAATAAAAAACAACAACAACAACAACTCCGTCGCCTGGTAGCTGCACTTGCCTATACCTACAAGCTCTGCTATCTAGGTGCATCCAGCCCTCTGAAGCAGATGCTGCCTAAACCAGCCACTCACCGTGCCCCCGAGACAAGACCTACCCGTCAGTCTCTCCAGCTGCAGGATTCCCATCCATACCAGATGACAACTGACCTGCCTGCCAACACCCGGAATAGCTGTCTCCAAGGATTCCCTGCTTGCACCGTTGCAACATGGAATGCCCTGCCACCAGACCTGTTCCACCACCCACCCGCCCAGCCTCACATGCAAAGCTTTAAGAAAAAGGTGTACCGTCACCTTCTTGCTCAGGACTGGCTCTCTGCTACTGATGCACTTTGAATCTGCTCGCCAACGCTTTCCCTGTTCTTATTAGTGTTCAGCTGCTTACCTTATAACCCTGCTGCCATCATCACCAATATACTGATTCTCATGCACATGTCCCAGAACCTGATATCCTTCGCAGTCCCCATCACCAAGAGCACTGTGCTCTTCTATCTCCCAGCTCTCTCTTCTCTCTCTCTCTCTCTCCTCTCTCTCTCTCTCTCTCTCTCTCTCTCTCTCTCTCTCTCTCTCTCTCTCTCTCTCTCTCTCTCTCTCTCTCTCTCTCTCTCCTCTCTCTCTCCTCTCTCGCCCTCGCTCTCTCTCTCTCTCTCTCTCTCTCTCTCTCTCTCTCTCTCTCTCTCTCTCTCTCTCTCTCTCTCTCTCTCTCTATCTCTCTCTCTCTCTCTCTCTCTCTCTCTTTCTCTCTCTCTCGCTCTCTCTCGCTCTCTCTCGCTCTCTCTCGCTCTCTCTCGCTCTCTCTCGCGCTCTCTCTCTCTCTCTCTCTCTCTCTCTCTCTCTCTCTCTCTCTCTCTCTCTCTCTCTCTCTCTCTCTCTCTCTCTCTCTCTCTCTCTCTCTCTCTCTCTCTCTCTCTCTCTCTCTTTCTTCTCTTCTTCTTCCCCCCCCCCATCTCCCGATAATTATTAGCCCCCGTTTTCTTTCGACGCGTTTGCTGTGCAGTGAAGCCGAGACCCTAGGTCGGTGGAGCACATCAGACCCCGTCACCACGTCCACGATTCATGCCTGCGATGCTGCACCGCTGCTTTGCATGTCATGATTGGAAGCTGTGGCCTTAGTAAAAAAAAAAAAAAAAAACCATGCATAGTGACTGACAAGATACGCGACTGCTCCGTATTCGATCTCGGACGCATCTGAGAACACGTAAAGATGGCTGCTGATTGCTGTGCGCGCCGTGGCCGTCAGGCAGCGTGGTACACGTACTGTTGATAGCTCACAAGCCATCAAGCGAATAATTATTATGAAGTTGTCTGATGAGTGCTTTCGCTCGAAACTCAGAGTAACAACGAATATCTCGGCTATCCGTCGCTTGGTGACTTGTGTCACAAGTTGTGTGTATATTACCCTTATTACCCTTCACGTGTGTACATACAACGCCTTCGCAATACATCCAACTCGCAAAATATGACAAGGCTACAATGGACATTCAAAGGTTCTTAAAAAAACCTTCGCAATGTAAGCGGGTTTGCAAATTCGCCTTCGCAATACATCCAACTCGCAAAATATGACAAGGCTACAATGGACATTCAAAGGTTCTTAAAAAAACCTTCGCAATGTAAGCGGGTTTGCAAAATTGGCTTGTGCCATTCAGGAAATAAAGAAATAGAAAATACGGGGAGACAAAGCCATGAGAATTTGAGGGATCATTACCCAGTGTTTCATGGTGACATTAATTATTTCGCAGTTTGAAAGTGGGTGTTGCACCACGAGTAGGAAAATGGAGTCAGAGGGTGGGTATTGAGGCAAGCAAGGATTGAGCAAGGAAATGTTTGTATGTATGGAGCGTTGAATATGTACATGCATAGTCATGCAGATAAATCATTGTTGTGACTACGACTGGCGAATCCTGTGGCCTGGCATGCACTCTTTAGGGCACGCCATTCTTTTCTGTTCTGAGCTCTGGCTCGCCAAACTAGAAGACCTGATGGCGTGTGGGTAGGTAGACCATAATCCCGTTTGGTCAGCAATGACAGGTGTCGCAAGAGTGGTGCGAGGGGCCCTAGGCACCGGCGGATTATGCCGGCATAATTATTGGCATAATTTGGAGGTTGAAAATTTGGAGCATAATTTGGCATCCTTTCGGAGGTAGGAGCATAACTACATGATTGTACCGCAATTCTAGTATGTAAGCTACACAATTGTGTACAATGCACCTTATCAGTGCTGGTGAGTGGTGGTCCGCATGGTAAAGGGTTCGGAGTAGCCCTTTTCCAAAGATGCTGGCCACTTTTTTTCGCAACTTTCCGTTGTTTTGCAAGAAATCGCAACTTTCTTCATTTTCACAAACTACTTCGCAACTTTTCTGAAAAGGTGTGCAGAGAAGCGCGCTGGATCGAGACCATGGACTGTGCAAGCTATGGTTATTGTTCTAACAATTAAAAAAAAAGAGGTATAGTTGATGTTCGGTCATGGTGGAAGGAGAGGTGGAGCTACGGGAGAGATGAGCTGATTTTTCGCAGGGTGAGGGTGACATCGGTTGGACGAGCATGACGATTACGAAGACAGTTTAACATGATCATTTTCAAAGGTAACTCCAACTAATTTGGCAATGAAAAATCTTTTTACAAAAGAAATCAACTAATGAATAGAAGGAGTCATGTTTTCTCTTTCCATGTTGATCTCTTGGGAGAGACTTTGAAAGCGGTGTTGGGGACTATGGCCTTGGACAGTGCAATGAACGTGGGGACATGCTGGCTGAGTTCTGTAGGATTAATGGCTTGGTCGTTTGTAACACAGCTTTTCAGCATAATCTGCGCAGTCGCTATACATGGATATCTCCTGATGGTCACACCCGTAATCAAATCGACTATGTCATGATCAGCAAATCGTGGTTCTCAAGTGTGCTGGATTCCAGAGTTCGCCCCGGCGCTGAATGTGACACTGATCACCATCTAGTTACAATGAAGTTACGCACCAAGCATTTCCGTAGGGTTCGATGCAAGTCTATGGCTGTGCGACCGCTCGACGTGGCGAGGTTGCGGAGTCCTGACGTCTCGGAAAAGTATTCAGTGGCGACTGAGAATCGTTTCAGCTTGCTGCTGGACCGGTACAATGAGGAATGCACACCAGATGAATTGTGGGATCAGATTCAAGCGGGAATTACGGAGGTTGCGGAGGAAGTAGTTGGGCGCAGAGGAAGGAAAAAGCCTCCCAAGCCATGGATCAGTGAGGAGGTGATAGCTCTGGCAGAAAGAAAGCGTATAGCCAGATGCACCGGTAAGGACCAAGAATGCAAGGATCTGAAACTAGAAGTGCGCCGAAGGATTCGCTGTGACAGGAAAAAGTGGTTAGAGGTTTAATGTAAACACATGGAATCTTCTGGGAGGAACCATGATATCCGAGAGGTATTCAACACTTTAAATCCATTAAAACATCATCGTTCCGGCCAAATCAAGCATCCGTATCAAAGCTGCTGATGGCACGACCCTGACGGAGAAGGAAGATGTATTGCTGCGGTGGTGTGAATACATGTATGGGCAGCAGCTATTTGGGCAGCCGTCAGGAGATCAAGGGTATACGTGTCCGGCCTCGGCGGAGAGTGGTGCGGAAGAGCCTCCATCACCACTAATTACCCCTGAACCTGTGCCTTTCTTGGCTGAGGTTGAGCAAGCCATATTGTCCCTGAAGAAGAGGAAAGCCCCTGGACTTGATGGGATCGTGGCGGAACTGATTCAGCATGCATCCTCAGTTTGTGTTCTATTCCTACATAAACTTTGTTTGGAGATTTGGAAAACAGGGAGATGGCCAAAAGCATGGAAACGTCAAGAAATCGTCATGCTACCCAAAGCTGGATCAGCTAAGGAGTGTTCCAACTATCGGACCATTGCTTTGATGTCACATGCAAGCAAGATCCTTCTGACAATAATCTTGAATCGTATGAAAAAGAAGATAGAGGCTGAGTTAGCAGATGAGCAGGCTGATTTTCGAGCTGGTCGCAGTAATGTAGATACATGTATGCTCTGTGTTCTGCAAATCATTATCGAAAAATCTCTTGAATGGCAGAATCCTGTATCCATTGTTTTTATCGATTATCGTAAAGCCTTTGACACAGTTTACCACTCACATCTTTTCGGTTGCCTTTTGGATTTTGGTTTCCCTCGCCACATAGTTTGTTTGCTCCAGAATCTTTACACAGGGATGAGCGGAGTTATCAGATGGAATGGCTCGCATTCGCCGGAGTTCGCCATCAAGAAGGGTGTTCGGCAGGGCTGTATTTTGTCCCCACATCTATTTAGCCTGTACACTGAGAGTGTTATGCGTGTTGCTGATGTGGACAGTATCGGTGTGAGAATCGGAGGACGCCGGCTGTCGAACCTACGATATGCAGATGACACGGGATTGTGTGCACATCCATCAGAAGTGTCTACCTTCACCAATGCTGTTAATGACGCTGGAAGAGAGAAGGGCCTGTCACTGAATCTGTCCAAAACCAAGATCATGCATATCGGAACCTGTACTGCTGGTGCAAACGATACTGCTCCAACGCCCCTTGTGGTCGACGGAGAACGAATTGCAGAGGTGAGCAGTTTCAAGTATCTGGGATCCTGGAAGACAACAAACGGTGATTGCAGCCTCGATATTCGGTCAAGAATTGCCATGGCGAAAGAGCGTATGCTGCAGTTAATTGACATCTGGAAAGACCACAACATCTCCAGACAGCTGAAAATCCGGATAATGCATGCCTTAGTGTGGTCTGTCCTGCTGTATGGAACTGAGAGTTGGACTCTGCGGAAGACAGATGAACGACGAATACAGGCAGCAGAAATGTGGTGCTACCGACGTCTGCTCAGAGTATCCTGGATGGAGAAGCGCACAAATGACAGTATCCTGGTGGAGTTGGGAGTACAGAGACAGCTGCTAGCCAGGGTCAGGATACGCAAACTGACCTATTTCGGGCACACATGCCGCCCATCTGGCTGCGAGCTTGTACGTGACGTGATGTTTGGTGTCGTGGATGGTAAGAGAAAGCGTGGTCGTCCGAAGATTTCCTTTGCTGACAACATCGTTTCGTGGACTGGTATATCTCTGCATGAGAATTGCCAGTTGGCATCTGACAGAGATGCCTGGCAGTCGCACTGTGCATCTACTGCTTACACAGCTGCATAATGCCGTTTATTATTATTTTTTAAATTTTACTTTTATTATTTTTTTCGGCAACGCAGATGATGATGATGATTTTTTTTTTTTTTTTTTTTTTTTTGGGAAAGAGAGTGAAGGCCTCTTTTACGGGCAAAGCAAAGCACAATCATCACCATGTATCAGTACAGTGAGTAGTTAAACCCAACACGAATGAAAAATGTGAAATGGAATAAAAACAATATTTGTAAAGCAATAAATAAATTAAAATTAAAATTCAATATCGAACACGAATAAAATAAAATAAAAATATGTAAAAAATAAACAATATCGAACACGGAATTAATTCCGGAACTATCTACTCAACCAATTCATAATGCAATACCCGCACACTGTGTCAGTGATGGAACTCCGCTACCCGATCAACATGCAGAGACCACTCAATCACATGCTTAGAAGCCGCTCTCCACAATGGCCAACTCCCTCATCGCATTAACTGGACGATGGTAGGCCGAACGTGCACCGCGAATGCACATTATGGCCGCCCTGAGCAAAGCGAAGGACAAGCGACACCGCACATAGGCCATTAGCTGGGCATACGGTCGATCGGCAGTTGCCAGCAATGCACACAACCGCTTAATGAATGCAGTACACTCCGGAGCACAACAACCCGCCGTGGTAAAGACTAGAGGGGTAAATGAACCACGGTCGACATTGTTGATACGCTCGGCATACTCACTCTTCTTGCGGCGCTCATGTTGCTTCAGAAGATCACTGACGGGCTTGCTCTTGTATGATGCTGCATCCGGGTGGAAGACCCGGACATCGAAGAACGCATTCTGAGCCCGGGTCCAGAACCCACGAGCTCGGACATCAGCTCGGGCGTCGTTCGCGGTGTTTGTTGATGCCGATAAAAACACCTCGCCTGTGATCGGAGCCAGTACAGGCTCGACTGCCACATCTGAGCATACCTCCGTCAGAAGATCCGCCACGATATCTCTTACTTCATTGTGGCGAATTGTCGGGAAACCTCCGCGGGGGCAAATCATCGCATGCGTGGCGTCGAACGGCTCCCCACACACACAGCTCGCTGGTGTGTCCAAGAGAGACCAACCATAGCGGAGAGCTAGAGCGTCGCGGAAGTCTCCCTTGGACAGATGGTGACCATGGTCTGCCAGAGGCAATACCCCGAGCCAACTCGACACGCCTTTCGTGGATAAACTCTCCAGCCGACGAGCCAGGGCAGGGGACGCACTGCTCTTGATCGTGACGAAATCATTCTGCTCCCTCTGACGACGGTCATGCGCTAGCCGTGTCTTCTCGCTTAGGGCTGCCTGGCGAACATCCTCAGTGGAGTTATGGGTGTATTGATCATTCTGGTGTACAATCTCCTCCACCTGAAGGGCCGTTACAGCTCTCGACGCAGGGAGCTCTGCCGTACCCATTTGCTGAAAACACGGCAAGGCCATCCCCCCCAGTCGACAGGGCAGGCGGAGAAGGTTCAATTCCTCTGGTAAGAAGGAATCACGGCCCGCTAGAGCAGGTAGAAGCTCCTCCGTGATCACCTTGTCAAGGTCGGTAAGGCATTGTGCAGGGAAAGGTACTGTACGCAATAGGTAGGTCCACCTACCACGTAAACCATGAGATATTGCAGCATAGGCAGCATGTGGCTCCGTTTTTGCAATCTCTGTAAGCTTCTTCAGCTCTTCCTTCCACTTTGCCACCCGTTGCTGCACACTTTCCGCGACCGCCTCTTCCGATCCAATCTCGGAGCCGAGATAACGCAAGCTCCCCGTGACAATCCGGATCCCTGTCCCGGCAAACACTTGGCGTGCTTCCTGCTCCAGCTCCGGCTTGACAAGGAGCTGGGTCTTTTCGGAGTTCGTGAAGTATCCGTATCGCCATCCAATTGCCTGCAGCTCATCCCACCACAACCGGATCTGTCTCAGCCTACCTGCTCCGCTGGAATCATCCGCATACCAGCTCTGCCGGACTGATGTGTGCTGCTCCTGGAGACGAGTGATGATCGGTATGGTGGCAACTGCGTAAAAGGCCATGGAGGGGGGGTCGCCCTGAGTGGTTCCCTCACTCGACTTGACTTCCCCTCCACCTGCAACAAATAAACGTGCAGCCGTTTGATAGGAGTTCATGATGACGCTGGAGAGGGCAGGACATAGCCGCTGGACATTGTGTAGCGCCGCTTCTCTGTTCAAGCTGTTAAATGCATTGCGAGCATCCACCAACAGCACTCCATCTGTCTCCTCGTCATTGTAAATCTGCTGCACCGCATGCACGGCCGCCTCTATTCCAGCTGGTTGGCCCGCACACTTCTGGATAAATCCGCAGGCTTTCTCAATATCCGGGGCTGCGACACGAAGTACCGCCTTAGCAACAATGCGCCTCAGCACCTCGCCAACCCCGATTGGGCGGACCCCAGGCTTCTTGTCCAGTGCAATTAGCCGACCAGCAAGAAATGGAATGAGGCCCTCCGATGGTATGACACGGGTCGCAAGCAAGCGGGCGCAATCAGCCATTGCTTCGCAAAGGCGTGTTGAGGCTCCTTTGAACGCCAAACACATGCGGCGCCAGGCAGCAGCATCCAGACCGGAAGGGCCAGCGGAGCCTTCTGTGTGCTCGGCGATAGACTTGAGGAGATCCGGGGTCAATGGGTCAAATCGAATGCCGTCCACCTCGGGGGGCTGTCCACTCAACAAGACTTCCGGGCTGGCAGCCAGCCTCTCTGGGTGCTTCTCCTGAAGAAGGTCCCTGACAGAGCTTCGGGTGCCGTCCTTTAGAGTGACCATGTCGTCTATTTTGAGCACTCCACTGTCATCATTCCCGCTATCCAATGAGCGCAGTGCATCGTGTACTCTTCCCTTCCTCATGTGTTCAGCAAACATGCGGGCTCTGTCACTCTCTCCTTGCCTCTTGCCACCCGGCCTAGAGCGAAACAAGGTGTCCTGCAGGCAACGGCCCTCCGCAAGCAGTGCATCCAAATCACCGCCCCGCCACAAAGCCATCCGCCTCTGAAGATGGTCAGCTTTAGCCTTAGCTTTGCTCTTACTGTGAGTCACCTGCAACATCAACGATGGCAAGACCGACAGATTATACATAGCACTCGCATTGGTGCCTGCCGAGTCAACGAAACTGCGAAGTTGTGCGGCAATGAGGTTGACAAAATCCTTTCCAACGGACCCTGTTGGAATCTTGAAAAATCTCTTCCTCCAATGTACAACCTCGTCAAACGCAGAACTGATTGCTGGGCTGGGCGGATCTAGCCGAAGTGCAGATCCCGACGGGCCCGACTGGCTAGAATGATGATGATGATGATGATGATGATGATGATGATGGAGCAACTCTAACCACTGAGCATGCAATGGCTTGTCCTACTGGCGGCTACACCATCGCACGCCATAATGATGTTCGCGATTTGCTGGCGGGTGTACTGTCGGAGGTATTGCCTGACGTGGAGGTGGAGCCGGTGCTAGCGCCATTTGATGGGGAGGATCTTCCCCATCGTACAGCCAACAGGAAATCCGAAGCTCGCCTCGATGTGAGGGCGCGGGGTTTCTGGTCCAGGCAGCAGGAGGCTTTCTTTGATGTTCGGGTGACTCACCCAAAGCCAAACCTGCTGTCGCGTCCAGAAGTCCAGCGCCATCTCCAAAAGCATGAAGGCATGAAAAAGCGGGAATACGGAGCGCGTGTTGTGAATATAGACCGAGGCACATTCACCCCGTTGGTTTTCGCCACGAATGGCATGTGTGGCCGGGAGGCAGACCGCTTTCTCAAGTGTCTTGCAGCCCAGTATGTCGATAAACACAGTGACTTGGCCTACTCGCTGGTTATGGGTCGATTGCGGTGCCTGCTCTCGTTCACTTTACTCCGTTGGGCAGTGACCTGTTTTCGCGGCTGCCGTAGCTCCTACCAGAAAAAGTCAGTCAAGAATTTCAGGAGCTATTGTTTGATGGGTCGTTAGATAGAGGCCGGTGTTTGTGAGACTGCAATCATTTAATGTTTCTTCCTTAGTGGTGTAGGTAGATTCTGTTTTGTAAGCATAGTAGGACTACTTTTGTTTTGTAAGTCAATCTCATTCTCCACGCTTTGCTGTCTTTTGGTTATGTTTTAAAGTAGTTTTTATGACCTGATGTTTGTTTTTTATATTTGTAGTTCTATTGTTGACATCTTTTGTCTTTTCTTTGGGTTTTAAAAGGTTAACTTCATCCTCGTGTTCCTATTGCCTTGTATTGGAATTTGCCCATAAAAGTGGCTACGGTGTGATAATGCATTTCTATAAATTATTTCGTGTTTTAACATTATTTTCAGAAAATTGCTCTTACAATACCTTGCGTTTCATATTCATAATATTGTTGCCCGTAAAAGCGGCTTGGCCACATGATGATGATGATGATGATGATGATGATGTGGTGTATTACCTGCATACGTGGTTCGCGGGCATCATACAAGCGCCAGCGCCACAGCTTTTTAACAAGCTGCCATACCGTTAGAGCACGTTGATGTGTACGGGTGTCTTATGTTTGTTCTTTTATTTTCCATCATGTGCCGGTCTTCTCCGATTGGTGGCCCCATGCCCCATGCTCATTGTGTTCAACTGCACTTTGCGTTCCTTTTTATATTGAGTTCCAGTGCACTTTGTGTTCATTTTCCTCTCTTTTTCATTCTATTTGAATTTTGATGTATTGCGTTTTTGCTTGCCCGTAGAAGAGGCTGTTCAAATGATGATGATGATGATGATGATGATGATGATGATTCTTCATTGTCCACATACTGGGGAGACATAAGCCAACTGGGCCCTGACTATGGATACTTTCCAAACCCACAGAAATCAGTGTTGCTGGTCAAGCCGGAGCATGAGGAAGAGGCCCAGCGCCTCTTCTCCGCCACTGGAGTTACCATCAAGACCAGCGGCAACCGTCACCTCGGCGGAGCGATTGGCAGTGAGGAGTTCTGCTCTGCCTTCATGGCCAAGAAGGTGGATAAATGGAAGCAGGTTCTGGATTCCCTGACGGGGATGGCTGTCACTCAGCCTCAGGCCGCATACACCGTTTTTACGAAGGGTCTGTCATCCACATGGACATACCACTTGCGTTGCTCACCTTGTTCGGCTGAGATACTGGCCGAGCTTGATGAGAGGATCAATGATTGCCTGATACCTGCCCTTCTGGGGGATGGCGTTCGTCCTGGTAGCCCTGAGAGAGAGCTGATGTCATTTCCAGTGCGTCTTGGTGGTTTGGCCCTCCCTCTGTTGCAGGATAGTGCACCAGCAGAGCTCGCAGCATCCTTGAGCATCACAAAGCCTCTTGTTCAGCTACTGTTGACTGGCACATATGCGAACCCTCCAAGCGTGCCTGGTGATATGGCAAGGAGCGATTTGTCGGATACTGCCCAGTCAGAGGGCTCCGGTGATACAACCCAGGAGGTTGCCGACGGAGTGAGGCTCTCCAATCATGATCCCGTCCGCGATGCTGTTGGGGACACCCGCCAGCTGGCACGCTCGACTCGGACAAGCAAAATGCGGAGCCTATGCAGCCGGCAACAAGACATTAAGGCGGACTTGAGCTCGGAGCAACAATTTCTTGTTGAAATCGCGTCCGAAAAGGGAGTATCGTCATGGTTGACTGTTGCCCCGCGGTGGCAAGATGGAACCATCCTGAAGAAATCCGACTTCCGTGATGCCCTGTGCATCCGCTATGGGCGAAGGTTGAGTGGGCTACCCGATTCATGTGTTTGTGGTGTGCCTCTCAGCCCCGCTCATGCACTTACCTGTGCCACTGGCGGCTATACCATTGCCCGTCACAATGAGGTGCGGGACTTGGTTGCTGGACTACTGAGGGAGGCTGGAGTGGTGGACGTAGAGACGGAGCCCCGGCTATTGCCCTGCAGCAGTGAGCATTTGCCTGGTGGTCGTTCCCTCAACCGATGCGCAGAAGCTCGTCTGGATGTGCGGGCTCGCGGCTTTTGGTCGTGGCAACAGGACGCTTACTTTGATGTGCGGATCACTCATCCCGCAGCGTCTGTGTTGTCTCGATCACAAGCCCTGAGTCAGCTGAAGTCTCACGAGCGAAACAAGAAAAATCAATACGCCAGCCGTGTGGTTAACGTGGAGCGCGGCTCCTTCACGCCACTTGTGTTCTCGACGTACGGCTTTAGTGGCCCAGAAACTACTCAATTCCTGAAATCATTGGCCTCCATGTTTGTTGAGCGCCATACTGAACTGAAGTACCCACTAGTAATGGGCATACTACGCACCCGTTTGTCTTTCTGCTTGCTGCGATGGGCAGTCACCTGCTTCCGCGGTTGCCGCGGTTCGTACGGCAAGAGGCGACAGCCGAACTCATTTCTGGCCCAGTGCCGCCAGGCGGAGTAGGGTGCTGCCTTTGGCCTCAACTTAATATAATGCTATTTGGTTTTTCCCCTTTTATTACTCTGTGTTCATTGCTTGTTTTTGTATTGATTTACTTCCTTGACTGCTTTTGTGTTTCATCATTTTCCGGTTGGTTTTGTGTTGATTTCCCCTGTTCACTTTACATATTGTAATGATATACATTTGCTTTGCCCGTAAAAGAGGCTTTTCTCATGATGATGATGATGATGATGATGATGATGATGATCCGCATTTACCGCCGCTAGACTTATTCCATTGGACAAACACCCAGGTGTGCGGCCGATTGCAGTGGGTGAAGTGTTCCGCCGGCTTGTGTGTCGTGCCGTTATGCGGGTGCTTGAGTCCGATGTACTGCGTGCTACTGCTCCCATGCAATTGTGCATTGGGGTGCCGTCTGCCTGTGAGGCAGGGGTTCATGCAATGCAGGAGTTGTTCGCACGAGAGGACACGGAAGGCATCTTGTTTGTAGATGCTACGAATGCGTTCAATTCATTGAATAGAAACGCGGCCCTCCATAACGTGCCCTATGTATGCCCCGCTATGGCAAAGGTGTTCCAGAACACGTACAGTTCTTCAATTCGTCTCTTCGTCTCCGGCGGCGGGGAGATTGAGTCACTGGAGGGTACTTGCCAGGGCGATCCGCTGGCCATGGCTCTGTATGGTATCGCTACAGTCCCGATGATTCGGCGCCTCCAGGAATCCAATCCATCTGTGGCTCAGGTTTGGTACGCGGACGACGATTCTGCAGGTGGCCGCGTTTCTTCATTGTCCACATACTGGGGAGACATAAGCCAACTGGGCCCTGACTATGGATACTTTCCAAACCCACAGAAATCAGTGTTGCTGGTCAAGCCGGAGCATGAGGAAGAGGCCCAGCGCCTCTTCTCCGCCACTGGAGTTACCATCAAGACCAGCGGCAACCGTCACCTCGGCGGAGCGATTGGCAGTGAGGAGTTCTGCTCTGCCTTCATGGCCAAGAAGGTGGATAAATGGAAGCAGGTTCTGGATTCCCTGACGGGGATGGCTGTCACTCAGCCTCAGGCCGCATACACCGTTTTTACGAAGGGTCTGTCATCCACATGGACATACCACTTGCGTTGCTCACCTTGTTCGGCTGAGATACTGGCCGAGCTTGATGAGAGGATCAATGATTGCCTGATACCTGCCCTTCTGGGGGATGGTGTTCGTCCTGGTAGCCCTGAGAGAGAGCTGATGTCATTTCCAGTGCGTCTTGGTGGTTTGGCCCTCCCTCTGTTGCAGGATAGTGCACCAGCAGAGCTCGCAGCATCCTTGAGCATCACAAAGCCTCTTGTTCAGCTACTGTTGACTGGCACATATGCGAACCCTCCAAGCGTGCCTGGTGATATGGCAAGGAGCGATTTGTCGGATACTGCCCAGTCAGAGGGCTCCGGTGATACAACCCAGGAGGTTGCCGACCGAGTGAGGCTCTCCAATCATGATCCCGTCCGCGATGCTGTTGGGGACACCCGCCAGCTGGCACGCTCGACTCGGACAAGCAAAATGCGGAGCCTATGCAGCCGGCAACAAGACATTAAGGCGGACTTGAGCTCGGAGCAACAATTTCTTGTTGAAATCGCGTCCGAAAAGGGAGTATCGTCATGGTTGACTGTTGCCCCGCGGTGGCAAGATGGAACCATCCTGAAGAAATCCGACTTCCGTGATGCCCTGTGCATCCGCTATGGGCGAAGGTTGAGTGGGCTACCCGATTCATGTGTTTGTGGTGTGCCTCTCAGCCCCGCTCATGCACTTACCTGTGCCACTGGCGGCTATACCATTGCCCGTCACAATGAGGTGCGGGACTTGGTTGCTGGACTACTGAGGGAGGCTGGAGTGGTGGACGTAGAGACGGAGCCCCGGCTATTGCCCTGCAGCAGTGAGCATTTGCCTGGTGGTCGTTCCCTCAACCGATGCGCAGAAGCTCGTCTGGATGTGCGGGCTCGCGGCTTTTGGTCGTGGCAACAGGACGCTTACTTTGATGTGCGGATCACTCATCCCGCAGCGTCTGTGTTGTCTCGATCACAAGCCCTGAGTCAGCTGAAGTCTCACGAGCGAAACAAGAAAAATCAATACGCCAGCCGTGTGGTTAACGTGGAGCGCGGCTCCTTCACGCCACTTGTGTTCTCGACGTACGGCTTTAGTGGCCCAGAAACTACTCAATTCCTGAAATCATTGGCCTCCCTGTTTGTTGAGCGCCATACTGAACTGAAGTACCCACTAGTAATGGGCATACTACGCACCCGTTTGTCTTTCTGCTTGCTGCGATGGGCAGTCACCTGCTTCCGCGGTTGCCGCGGTTCGTACGGCAAGAGGCGACAGCCGAACTCATTTCTGGCCCAGTGCCGCCAGGCGGAGTAGGGTGCTGCCTTTGGCCTCAACTTAATATAATGCTATTTGGTTTTTCCCCTTTTATTACTCTGTGTTCATTGCTTGTTTTTGTATTGATTTACTTCCTTGACTGCTTTTGTGTTTCATCATTTTCCGGTTGGTTTTGTGTTGATTTCCCCTGTTCACTTTACATATTGTAATGATATACATTTGCTTTGCCCGTAAAAGAGGCTTTTCTCATGATGATGATGATTTATTTTTTATTTTTATTTTTTATAAGCCACTTCTTTGGGCAAACAAAACACAATTTCCCAAGATGAAGGAGTGGAACCCTACACAAATAATAGTTTAAATGAATCCAACGCAAAGATCGTTTTTCCATGAAATACAACAATTGAACACAATTACATGCTTAAAGGCATGAAAGCAACAAAACAGCAACAAAAGGGTAAGCGCCATACCAATCCCGCATGCACAGTCAGGACACAGCACGATACTTAACAAACTAGACCTGACTCGGCCACGGCAATCGAGACATCATGAAAACATCTCGCCGGATGGTGGTACCGTGACCGAGCCCCACGTATGCACAACACAGCAGCACGCAGCAAAGCAAAAGACAGCCGACAGCGGAGTAAACCAATGACCTGGGAATAGTGAGATCCCGATGACTCGGCCTGCATCTGGCACAGTCTCTTGAGGAACACATTGCACAGCCTCCCACAACCACCATGCACAGAGAACACGAGAGGTGTGAAAGCGGCTCTTTCTACATTTGTGACTCTTGGCCCATATTCGTTCCACTTACGCCGCTCGTGCTGCTGGTACAATGCAGGAAGGGTTCTGGACCCGTAGGAAGGAGCATCTGGGCAAAATACCCTTACATCAAAAAAAGCTTCCTCCCCACGGGTCCAAAACCCTCGAGCGGCTATGATGATGATGATGATGATGATGGCCAGGCGGAGTAGGGTGCTGCCTTTGGCCTCAACTTAATATAATGCTATTTGGTTTTTCCCCTTTTATTACTCTGTGTTCATTGCTTGTTTTTGTATTGATTTACTTCCTTGACTGCTTTTGTGTTTCATCATTTTCCGGTTGGTTTTGTGTTGATTTCCCCTGTTCACTTTACATATTGTAATGATATACATTTGCTTTGCCCGTAAAAGAGGCTTTTCTCATGATGATGATGATGATGATGATGATGATGATGATAGGGAAGGCCTCTTTTACGGGCAAAGCAAAGCACAATCATCACCATGTATCAGTACAGTGAGTAGTTAAACCCAACACGAATGAAAAATGTGAAATGGAATAAAAACAATATTTGTAAAAAATAAATAAATTAAAATTAAAATTCAATATCGAACACGAATAAAATAAAATAAACAATATGTAAAAAATAAACAATATCGAACACGGAATTAATTCCGGAACTATCTACTCAACCAATTCATAATGCAATACCCGCACACTGCGTCAGTGATGGAACTCCGCTACCCGATCAACATGCAGAGACCACTCAATCACATGCTTAGATTTAGTTAGAGGCCGCTCTCCACAATGGCCAACTCCCTCATCGCATTAACTGGACGATGGTAGGCCGAACGTGCACCGCGAATGCACATTATGGCTGCCCTGAGCAAAGCGAAGGACAAGCGACACCGCACATAGGCCATTAGCTGGGCATACGGTCGATCGGCAGTTGCCAGCAATGCACACAACCGCTTAATGAATGCAGTACACTCCGGAGCACAACAACCCGCCGTGGTAAAGACTAGAGGGGTAAATGAACCACGGTCGACATTGTTGATACGCTCGGCATACTCACTCTTCTTGCGGCGCTCATGTTGCTTCAGAAGATCACTGACGGGCTTGCTCTTGTATGATGCTGCATCCGGGTGGAAGACCCGGACATCGAAGAACGCATTCTGAGCCCGGGTCCAGAACCCACGAGCTCGGACATCAGCCCGGGCGTCGTTCGCGGTGTTTGTTGATGCCGATAAAAACACCTCGCCTGTGATCGGAGCAAGTACAGGCTCGACTGCCACATCTGAGCATACCTCCGTCAGAAGATCCGCCACGATATCTCTTACTTCATTGTGGCGAATTGTCGGGAAACCTCCGCGGGGGCAAATCATGATGATGATGATGATGATGATGATGTTGATCTCTAGCATGCATGGTCATCTTGGTATGGGGATATTCATGTATTTTGTTGTACTAATGGCCACTTGCAAGTACGAAAGGCACAATTAATTTCCCAACTTTGAGGCTCCATAAGTACAACAAAGTGAGTATGTATCCCTGAGTGGCAAAGCATAATATGAGGATTTCGCGAGCATAATGCGAGAATCCATGAAAGCATAATTCCATGATTTCGCGAGCATAATCCGCCGGAGCCTAGCGAGGGCCACCCAGAAAACGCTCTGCAGTGGGATTCGTCACTTGCTGGAAATACATAATACCATGGCGAGCTGAGCGTGGGTGTTGGCGGGCAAACGTACACGTAACGGTTGGCACTAGCCGCGACGGCAACGTGCCTAGGCCCTGGCCTAGGCTAGGCTATGGCCTTGTGCATTGTAGTGGTAGTGCCTACACATGATTGTGTCAAAAACACCGTGCAAGCAGACGACGACATGACAATACATGTCATTGGTAGTACGCAAATAAATACATGACATGATTGTACGACTAATACTAGTAATAGTGAGGTTGCACTCGTAATAATTATTGTGTTTATTTTGTCAGTACAAGAGGCTTGGTTGCGTTGAAAAAAAACCTACTATTTTAATAAATAAAAATAGGTAGCCGAGTGGTAGGCGCGGTGTAATCAACAAGAGTTACAATGTAGTTTTATTCTTCTCTTCTCTCAGGTACACACCTGGGATATAACTATTAGTGAAAGAAGAAGCGGCAAATAAATAACTTTCTCTCCGGTGCACACCTAGAGGTTGACTACTTCTTCTTCGAGTTAGCTTTGTCGTTGCTATCTAATCTAATCTAAATTAAAACAGAAATGCGCAGCCGCTTTAAAATTGCAGCAGACGCCGTACGCTTACATACGGAGATACACTAAAATTAATATACATCAGGCAAAGCTCCGTATTAGTTCCGTACTACTTCCGTATTGGTCGGGCAGGGATACTACACCATTAGTATTACGAGTCCGGAAAACCAGAAGTCGAAGTACCGGTGATCAGGTAATACCGCGTACTGGTACATGTACCCAAAACAGACCCCAAAAAACACAAAAAAAACACACACACACACACCCAGTCACACTCACAGGCCAGCAGGGCCAGTGCCGACAATGGCAGTTGTTTGGCAGCTAGCACTGACACTGGCAGATCTACTACTGGCGTAGAGTCTACTGGTGGTCTTGAATACGGGTAAACATGTATGTAAGGACGCACTGATGCAGACTGGACAGCACAGCTCAGCTCGAGCAGTGCAGTTCGCCGATTGCGACTGGCTACTACTGTACAAAAATCTAAGGCCACAACAAAAAGATTTCGTGTTTCCGGTCGGCACCCCCCGAAAAAATACGCCCGGTCGGTCGGAAAATTATTATTTTTTGGTTTGAAAGTTTATTTCCCTGCTGCATTCATAGACTAGACATGAGCCAAATTGAGAAAGTTTGGATCAGACACTGGTGATACACAATATATACATATTTACACATGGAATATGGAGTAGAATACCACCGCGGGACGCAGTAGCTGCTGCTCTCAGAAGCACATCGAATGCCGAGGGACGGTCAGGGCACGGTCGCTTGGCAGCAGGAGCTACATGTACGTCCACCAAGCGAAAATCCAGGAAACGGCATTCAAATTCGTCAACAAGGCCGACAGTTTCAGTTACCTCTACATCTTTCCACGTTCCTGCCCCACCATTGCTGCTTGCTGTAGCTGCGACAATCCACTCTAAAGACGTGACGTCCTCAGGCAAGCGAGGCTGCACTTCCTCACAAAACAACTCCTTCAAAGTGGTTTCATGGGAGACGCGAACTATCCTTTGCTGAAGAAGACACTTCGCACCCCGCCAGCACTGGACACAAAGCGGGCTGCTCTGAGCAGCCATCGTCAGCACTGGACACAAAGCGGGCTGCTCTAAGCAGCCATCGTTCTTGGCGACCTTTTCTCCAGCTCCGGAATTTTCGTCTCTGCATTCAGTCAAACTTTTATTTCGGTTCGAGCAAAGCAACACAATGCTTTCAGTGTTTTTGCTTGTTTTTCTTTGTTTTTTTGTACTTGTCGTAAACCAAAATAAATTCCATAATTTTTGAAAAAACGGACCCGGTCGGCCGACCGGAAACACGAAATCTTTTTGGTGTGGCCTAAGCGCATTGAACATACTTCTTTGAGGAGAAAGGTCTTGCATTTTCTCACTTTTGCAGGGTAGGCCAAGTCACTTGGAATGGACTCGTGACTCAGACTTACTGGGAGTTCTTACCGGTGGATGCGCCTCAGCCGCCTGGTACAATGGCTCCGAGCAAGCTATTAGCTGTTCTGATGGTGTTGTTTGCATCGTTGCAGACCAGTTTGGCGTTCACCAAACCTGGAATAAAAGACTTGAGCCTTGAACTGGTTGCTCCCGGCGATGTCTCTGTGAAGTGGATGACGCTGACACTGTCGGAGAACGCCACCATCGACTTCAAGGGCGTATGCCACTCGGTAGGTGCGGCAACAGTTCATTTGAAATACCGACTGATAACAACGCAGTGTTACCGCTATCTAGACAGATTCGACGAAAGTATGGTAGTTCAGGAAGCCTTTGACTACATGTACTTTCCCGTGTTGGGGACAGAGTGGGTGAACATCTCTCAGAATTGCAAAGCGAGTACGAGTGGTAGTGGCGAGCCGTTGTTGTTCACCGAGTTGGCTCCCGAGAGAGCCTGGCTGAAGGATACCGCATACAACAACACCTGTCTGGATCCTGTGGCCGGACTGAAAGGGAACGCCAGCAAGGCTGTGGACGACAAGTCGTCCAAGGTACCTCCAAATATGCCAGTAGCAAAGGCACCATCGTGGAAAGTGTCTACTGCACAGGTAACAGGAGTAAATACACCAGCTGTGGAAACGCCAGTCATGAAAGAGCCTGCAGTGAACCCCACAGGAACAAAGAAGCGGTCGCTAAGTGTGAGTGTGAGCGATCTGATGGAGGCCGTGCTTCAAGGGCGCACGCGGCGCAGCGCTCCGTTCTACAAGACGTTCGAGAAGGAGGTGGTGTGCACGACGACCAAGCGCCGGGTGTTTGCGCTGGTCTTCGCCGCGCAAGCTGACCCCGTGCCTAACGGTGGTGTTCTGAACGTCACCGTGGGTATAACAGTAGAGATGAAGAACCGCTGGGGATACCTGTCTGCGCTCGACTATCCCAATCTGATCTTCTACGGCATCATGACCGCCCTGTACTCGCTGTATGCATTCGGCTGGTTGCTTGCACTCATGTGCCACTACAAGGATTTGCTGCGTGTCCAGTTGTGGATTGGCGCAGTCATTGCCCTGGGTATGGTTGAGAAGGTGTTGTTCTTCAGCGAGTATTACCGTGGCAACGCCGAGGGCAGAGAGGGCATGTCGTTGCTTGTTACTGCTGAGATCGTGTCGGCGAGCAAGCGCACACTGGCCAGACTTCTCATCATCATCATCTCACTGGGCGTTGGCATCGTACGGCCACGCCTTGGTTCCAAAGTCGTCCTCGTTGCCGGCATCGGTATCGTGTACTTCATCGCCGCGTCGGTCGACGGTATTTTGCGCGCCATGGCCAGCTCCGAGGAAGTCGCCACGCCCAAGGGCAGTATGCTGTCGGTGGCAATTCTTCTGCTCGACGTCGGAATTGTCTACTTCATCTACAAGTCGATCAAGGACACAATGCGAATACTGCGCCTGCTTCAAAACACAGTCAAGCTCTCGCTCCACCGGCACTTCTCCAACGCCATCATCTTCGCCATGGTCACCTCCATGGTGTTCTGCACATGGGCGTACATGCAAATCCTCTCCTCGGCCTGCATCCGCGACTGGCAGGATATCTGGCTGCTGAATGGCTTCTGGCACATTCTCTTCAGCCTCCTGCTGCTCTTCGTGATGGTGCTGTGGAGGCCATCGGAGGACAACAGCCGCTACGCTTACTCGTCGCCCGCCGATCTCGCCAGCAAGGAGGACAAACCTGAGCAGATGTCCAGTGACGGGTTTGAGAGTATGAAGATGCGCAACCTAGGTTAGGGAGTAACGTGATATTGGTGTGTTTACTTTCCTGTGTCTTGTTGCTGGTCAGGCTTTCCTTTTGTTCCTGACGAGTCATCTTGTCTGTTCTTCGTTGCAATATTCAATACTACGCACTATAAAGCCCATTATTGTAACGAGGCGCATATGTAACGATCCCACAAAATTGACTAGTTTACGTGTACCAAAGGTAACGATTCTCACTCATTCTCAACGCTCAATAGGGCAGTATATGTATCGATTTCTGTATAACGATTTCTGTTTTAACGACAAGTTTCTCCTCGTTAACTCGTTAGAGTTAGCACTTCGTTATATAAGTATGGCTTTTACAGTGTTCAATGATCACGTAGCCTAATTTGATGATGGTACATGGTGCAGTGAACTGGTTTCAGTTCGACCTCCACCAATTGCGCTCTCTGGCCGACCTCAGAATTATGTCGTTACTCGTGAAGTGTCCGTACTCGCAAAGCCCCTTTAAAGATGTATACTGAGTATGAATCCATATTTTGTATAGTATGACATGCAAAATCAAAATGTGCTGTGCCCGTTACGTTTAGCAGTTGAAGGTCCTTGAAGCTGTTTGTATTTACACGCACGGGCTTGATCTTTGTTAATGGGTGTTTGATCAGCAGGATCGTGGAACAGGAAGGTAGAGCCTTGTTCCTGATTTATAACAGGAGCGTTGCTGCCCGTGGTCATAGTTGCAAATGACGTAGGCAGCACTGAACTGCGTGGCTGGTACTCTGTGGCGGCTGCAGTTAAAGCGGTGCATGCATTGCTGTCGATGGCATCCGTTTGCGGTGGAGTGTGTCCTGGCGACCAAGAAACGGTGCATCTTGGAGCGCTGCACGGAGATCCTGAATTTCTCTAGTCTCCTCACGCACTGACGCCAGTGACGGCGTTGCTCCTCTCAGCGACGACTGCTTGGGAGTCGGCTTTGTAGACGCTGCCAGGCTCGCTCTGCTGCTCCTGATCAGCACACTCCTTGCCAATTCCATGGCATCTGCATACTGGCCTTCAAGCTGTTTGTACTGGTTCTGGAGACCAGCATGTCCTCTGGAGTCACTGTCCACTACCGCTTCTATAAACGCAATGATGACCTTCTTGGTCTCTTCGTACGCCACCGTCAAGTGGCTTCTCCATGGCTTTACATCCTCCTGGTTCGGCACCTCATTCGTTGACTCTACTGTCAAATGTCTCCTGGTGTTCGTGAAATCCGTTTTCAGCTCTCGCTTTTTCCGCGCGAGCTCTTACAGTTTTACATCCATTATGGCTCCACGAGAACCATCCTCTGCTACCAATAGTTTGGAGTTGACAGGAGGGCATGCACATCGAAACCAAGCCCTGTCAACGACCCGTTCTTTCTCAATTTTTAATTAACGACCACTCAACTCAGCAAAGAACAAAAAAAGAACGAAGCCCAACGACACCCCAACGCTGATGTGGTCATCGCGAATCCCGTACCGTGCACGCAGGTACTGGGTTGCAACAGAAGAAGCGCTGCAAGCGTGCCAAGCAGCCAGTGAGTACAGAACGGGTACTAATGCTAGTCATGGCAACGGAAGATAAATTATGGCGATCGACCTACGCATGGTTCGATCGTGAGCAGAGTACGAAAAGGAGCAAATTCAGACTGTGCAACAGAAGCAGAAGAGGAAAACGAAATTGAATACTTGTCTTTTTCAGTGGAAGTGCTTCTGTCCAATGGTGCTAGCACCCAACGGGGTGACAGCGCCCCTAGTCAGACAATACAAGGCAAACGAAATAGAAATTAGCGGCGTCACAGCGCGGGACTCCGAAACAAAAACAAAAACGGTGAGTATATGAATATTAATTGTTTGTACCTGCGGCACAACGTAACAATTGCTCAAATTCATAGCGTAATTTCAAACTAGCACTCATAGAATTGTAGTTCGAATGTGCCACTCGAATAGTAATGACTACAAAGAGATACTCTTTTAAACACTGATGTAAGGTTACTCCCTAACCTAGATTGTGCGTGTTCATACTCCAAAACCTGTCACTGGACATCTGCTCAGGTTTTTCCTCGTTGCTGGCGAGATCGACGGATGACGAGTATGCGTAGCGGCTGTTGTCCTCCGACGGCCTCCACAGCACCATCATGAAGAGCAGCAGGAAGCTGAAGAGAATGTGCCAGAAGCCGTCCAGCAGCCAGTAATCCTGCCAGTCGCGGAAGCAGGCCGAGGAGCGGAAATGCAGGTACACCCACGTATTGAACACTACGTAGGCGACCATGGCGAAGATTATGGCGTTGGAGAAGTGCCGGAAGAGCGAGAGCTTGACTGTGTTCCGAAGCAGGCGCAGTGTTCGCATCGTGTACTTGATCGACTCATAGATGAAGGCGATAATATAGGCGTTGAGCACAAGGACCGTCAGCGCCATCACCTGTCCCTTGGTAGTGGCGACCTCGGAACTGGCCACGGCGCGCAAAATGCCCTCGACCGACGCGGCAATGAAGTACACGATACCGATGCTGACGACCTGGACAAGTTTGAAACCTAGGCGTGGCCGCACGATGCCAACGCCCAGTGAGATGAAGATGACGAGAAGTCTGGCCAGTGTGCGCTTGCCCGCCGACACCATCTCAGCAGTGACGAGCAACGACATGCCCTCTCTGCCCTCAGCGTTGCCACGGTTATACTCGCTGAAGAACAACACCTTCTCAACCATACCCAGGGCAATGACGGCGCCAATCCACAACTGGATACGCAGCAAATCCTTGTAGTGGCACATGAGTGCAAGCAGCCAGCCGAACGCGTACAGCGAGTACAGGGCGGTCATGATGCCGTAGAAGACCAGATTGGGATAGTCAAGCGCAGACAGGTATCCCCAGCGGTTCATCATCTCCACCTGCACAGCTAAAGTGACGTTAAGAACACCACCGTTGGGCACGGGGTCAGCTTGCGCGGCGAAGACCAGCGAGAACACCTGGCGCTTGGTCGTCTTGCACACCACCTCCTTCTTCACTTTCATGTAGAACGGAGCGCTGCGCTGTGTGCGAGCTTGAAGCACGGCCTCCATCAGATCGCCCACACTCATACTTAGCGGCCGCTGATTTGTTCCCGTTGGCTTCACTGCAGGCTGTTTCACGACTGGCGTTTCCACTGCTTGTGTATTTGCTCCTGCTACCTTGGCAGCAGACACTTTCCACGATGGTGCCTTTGCTGCTGGCTTATTTGGAGGTACGTTGGACGACTTGTCGGCCACAGCCTCGCTGTCGTTCCCTTTCAGTCCGGCCGCAGGATCCAGACAGGTGTTGTGGTACGCGGTATCCTCCAGCCATGCTCTCTCGGGAGCGACCTCCGTGAACTGCAACGGATCGCCACTACCGGTCGTACTTGCTTTGCAATCCAGAGGGATCTCCACCCACTCTGTCCCCACCACTGGATTGTCGCCAAAGTCTCCCTGAAGCACTATACTTTCGTCGAGTGAGTCTAAATAGTGGGCACACTGCGTTGTTATCAGTCGGTATTTCAAATGAACTGTTGCCGCACCTACCGAGTGGCATACGCCCTTGAAGTCGATGGTAGCGTTCTCCGACAGTGTCAGCGTCATCCATTTCACAGAGACATTGCCCGGATCAACCAGTTCAAGGCTCAGGTCTTTTATTCCAGGTTTGAGGAGCGCCAAGCAGATCTGCAACGATGCGGCAAACAACACCGTCAGAACAGCTAATAGCTTGCTAGGAGCCATTGTACCAGGCCGCTGAGGCGCATCCACCAGCAAGAACTCCCAGTTAGTCTGAGTCACGAGCCAACTCAAAGTGACTTGGACTACCCTGGCCTGCAAAGTGAGAAAATGCAAGGCCTTTCTCTTCAAAGAAATAATTATTATGTTCAATGCTTATATGTAAAAAGGCGACGTGGAGACAATAATCTTAATAATGCAATGAATATAACTAAATGCGCACTCATATCACAACCATAGGGACGAATAATGTATTATATATTCCAGAACGTTTTCTTGTCACAATTATCAATGGAATTCGTGACTAAAGAGAATGCTTATGTTCTATTTTTGTAGTAACAAGGCGCAATCGTACTGCACTGCTCAAGCCGAGCTGTGTTGTCCAGTCAGCATCATGAGCCATACACGTCATGCCATAGTGGTTTGGCGTGCTGCTAGCAATAGTACTTAGTAGCATGCTGTAGCCGTGTAGGCTACACTCTACACTGCAGCCTTCGATTTTTGACATCCATTGTTATTAGTATAAAATATTAGTAGTGCAGGCAATAAGTAGATCTACTCTAGCGAGGTCCTCTACCTGTCTCAGTGCTGTCAATCAACTGGCAACTACATGTACATGATCGTGTTTTTTGGTACGGTATAGGGCTTGAAAGTGCTACGTCACAGCATAGCAACAATTTAAAAAATTCAAAAACTGGATCCACTTGGATCCAGTTTTTGTATGGATCCAAGCACATTTCAAGCGGTCTTACCCACAGCATGGTGATGTAGCCAGTGAAATTGACTGATTTGGCTACTGGGCCATGGGGGCGGGGTTACAACTGGTGGCGACATGAAAGTCACACCTGCATGCGACATGAGTGGGTTGCTATGCACCCACATACTTAGGCAATAGCAAAGTCACACCTTAGTGGATCCAAAAATAGAAATCTGACATCAACTTACTACTCCCTGGCCGTTTTGATGTCATCACTTTCAAGCCCTAATAGTAATACCATGATTACTATACTGCGACTTCTGATTTTCCGTATTTTGCAGCGATTTTTGATACTACTGGGTCGTGTGCATTGCTCGTATCGTGGTTTTTTGCAAGGCACGCCGGCTGCATTCGAGTTTTTAATCGTAACCAGGATTGAGGGATGTTGCTGCAACTCATCTGACTTTTAAATTACCCCCTCCCTCTCTCCCCTCCGATGAATGGCTGCGAACACAATCATGACTTTTTCAGTGTGCAGAATGCAGATCATAGGCACGAACAGAATGAAGGAACTGTAGCGCAATGACGTAGCAGAATGATACATGACGGGGAGCAGCCAGTCTAGAACTGGGAGTAACGGTGGCACAAATTCTCATAATTGATCATTTAATATCCTAAAAAGCGCAAACTGAGGACTACAAAACAAAAGCAGTAAAACTAAATCGAATCTAGAATGTGAAAGTACGCTGTAGGCCGCTTGTACATGTACTCGTAGGTGCAGGACAACCTCTACGATATCCACATGTACATGTACATGTACATGTGTGTAAAGTCTTTACAGTGTAAAGCTCAGACTACGTGAGGAAACTCAAAAACAAATGCTCGATGATATTTTACACTGATCGGCGCAAGGGAGGAACGATCGGAATCAAAATTATACTTCTGAGGCATTGGACGTTTGACGCACCAAAATGGCACCATGATGCATAATACACTGTCTGTACGTAAAATTTACTAAAAATGAACGTTGGGGAAAGGGTTTTATGAAATGAAAAGCAAGGGAAAGCTCAAGGAATATGAAGTTTGGCTATAGA